>NC_091340.1:26965591-27080591 GCF_038502225.1 Cherax quadricarinatus | reverse complement strand
CTACGAGGAGAGGTTAAGGGAAATCAACCTGACGACACTGGAGGACAGGAGACATAGGGGGGATATGATAACGACATATAAAATACTGAGAGGTCGACAAAGTGGACAGAGACAGGATGTTCCATAGATGGGACACAGCAACAAGGGGTCACAGTTGGAAATTGAAGACTCTGAGGAATCACAGGGATGTTAGGAAGTATTTTCTTCAGTCAGAGTAGTCAGGATGTGGATTAGTCTGCAAAGTGTTGTAGCAGAGGCAGGATCCATACATAGCTTTAAGAAGAGGTATGATTAAGCTCATGGAGCAGGAAGAGTGACCTAGTAGAGGCCAGTGAAGAGGTGGCGCCAGGAGCTGTGACTCGATCTCTGCATCCACAACTAGGTGAGTACACACAGGCTTTTGGAGACCAGGAATCTGTAAATGTTGCTGATTGGACTTAAGCAGGGCCAGGAGCTATAACAAAACCCCTGAAAACACATCTAGGCGAGTACAATTGTCTCTCTGAGTCATACTGTGAGAAGAGACCAGCGATACCAACCTTGTGGGATATACTGGGATAGTAGAGAGGGGATACCAACCTTCTGGGATATACTGGGATAGTATAGAGGGGATACCAACCTTGTGGGATATACTGGGATAGTAGAGAGGGGATACCAACCTTCTGGGATATACTGGGATAGTATAGAGGGGATACCAACCTTGTGGGATATACTGGGATAGTAGACTGGGGATACCAACCTTGTGGGATATACTGGGATAGTAGACAGGGGATACCAACCTTGTGGGATATACTGGGATAGTAGAGAGGGGATGCCAACCTTGTGTGATATACTGGGATAGTAGACAGGGGATACCAACCTTGTGGGATATGCTAGGATAGTAGAGAGGGGATACCAACCTTTTGTGATATACTGGGATAGTAGACAGGGGATACCAACCTTGTGGGATATGCTAGGATAGTAGAGAGGGGATACAACCTTGTGGGATATACTGGGATAGTAGAGAGGGGATACAACCTTGTGGGATATACCGGGATAGTAAACAGGGGATACCAGCTTTGTGAGATATACTGGGATAGTAGACCAGTGACACCAGCCATTTATTTAATTGTGATTTTCATTCAGTAACTCGAGAATGACACTTCTGGTCGGCTTCAAACCATTTTTCTGATGCTTTTTATAAGGAAATTTAAACGTTTTGGCTGTGAAGCGACAAATTTGCCAGTATACCAACACAGCTGATAACCTGAGAATGGTACTTTAGATCGGCTTCAACCCTCCAAGCCATTCTAGCCACTTATACAGACCATAGCTGACACCAATGACAGCATGACAGCAAATTAGTGACCAGGATGCGACCCACACCAGTCCACTAACACTCTGGTAGCTATTTTACTGATGGGCAAAGAGGGACATCAGGTGTCTTACGTAAATACGTCCCAATGTTTTTTCTAGCCGTACCAGGGATCGATCCCCGGACCTCAATGTACGAGCTAAGTAAGCTAGTGATCCAGTATGAGTCTTCCGTAGTAGATTAACTTCAGTAAAGCTCGTTAATATTAGTTTATTGGGTTCCCTAATGTAAGTGAGAGAACAAACATACATGTATACACAGGCAGATACTCACTCAGGTATACTGAAGATTATACACACACACACACACACACACACACACACACACACACACACACACACACACACACACACACACAGACACACACACACACACACACAATTGCAGCCGAAGACTCTATCACTGGACTGAAAAGAGAAAAGAATTATATCTGGTTAGCCGGACTTGAGTCCTGCAGGTGGTAAGTACAGCGCCTGCACTCTAAAGGATGGGCTTGGGATATTTGCCGTTTGGAGGGACTTCTGAATTGTAGTATCTGCGCCCCTCTGGCACGACGGTGATAATGTGAATGATGTTTTAAGTTTCTTTTTTGGGTCACCTGCCTCGATGGGAGCTGGTTTATATATATATATATATATATATATATATATATATATATATATATATATATATATATATATATATATATAATGTATATATATATATATATATTATGTAAGCAAGGGACCCTCATCCTCAGAGAAGAGAATAAACGTACTTCAGGGAAAACTCAAGGTTCTTCCCGTAACTGTTTGAATATTTTCTTATTTTCTTCTATCACCTCCTGTATTCTATATTAACTTTGTTTATAAACAGAATATACTAACAAAAAATATATAAGCATGAATTCATTGGTACAATATATCAAAGATTATGAATTTCCTCCAGCGCCTCTGAAGCCGGACGTAAGCCCAGTATGCAGCAAGCATTTTCCCTCTGGATGGCCATGCTGACTCGCTGGAACATTCGCCCCATATACACGTATATTATCATGAAGGAACAGGTGAAATGTCCGATTTTGACCATGAGGTGTTATCTCAGCCTTATAAGCCTTTTGCTGTTCTGTTTTTTCAGTTCCTTAATAATGTAAGAAATCAGGAAAGTGCTTGGAAGTTCACTATTTTTTTCAGTGTTCGTTTTGTCTGTGTGCGTGTAATATATAAAGTTGGAAATATAAACACATATGAAGTATAATGTGATCCTTTATTGACTACGTTTCGCCCACACAGTGGGCTTTTTCAAGTCACAAACAGAACTACCTGGGGTGGAAGGAACGCGAGTATTTATAGTCTGACTATAAATACTCGCGTTCCTTCCACCCCAGGTAGTTCTGTTTGTGACTTGAAAAAGCCCACTGTGTGGGCGAAACGTAGTCAATAAAGGATCACATTATACTGCATATGTGTTTATATTTCCATTGTGTCGGTATTTTATACCATTTATTTCCAATATATAAAGTTGTCAACCTCAGACCACATTCTTCCACCACCACACTGACTTACCTGAAGTTTACCTGGAGAGAGTTCCGGGGGTCAACGCCCCCGCGGCCCGGTCTGTGACCAGGCCTCCTGGTGGATCAGAGCCTGATCGACCAGGCTGTTGCTGCTGGCTGCACGCAAACCAACGGGCTGTTGCTTTACTGCCCCCTTTGTGGAGTGGGGCTATGTCTGTTGTTTTTAGTAACTGTGGGACGACCCCCGTGTCCATGCTCCCTCTCCATAGGATGGAAAAGGCTCGTGATAGGGGCTTCTTGCAGTTCTTGATGAACACAGAGTTCCACGAGTCTGGCCCTGGGGCAGAGTGCATGGGCATGTCATTTATCGCCTGTTCGAAGTCATTTGGCGTCAGGATAACATCGGATAGGCTTGTGTTAATCAAATTTTGTGGCTCTCTCATAAATTCATTTTGATCTTCGACTCTCAGTCTGGTTAGCGGCTTGCTAAAAACTGAGTCATATTGGGACTTGAGTAGCTCACTCATTTCCTTGCTGTCATCTGTGTAGGACCCATCTTGTTTAAGTAGGGGCCCAATACTGGACGTTGTTCTCGACTTTGATTTGGCATAGGAGAAGAAGTACTTTGGGTTTCTTTCGATTTCATTTATGGCTTTTAGTTCTTCCCGCGATTCCTGACTCCTAAAGGATTCTTTTAGCTTGAGTTCGATGCGTGCTATTTCTCTGACCAGTGTCTCCCTACGCATTTCAGTTATATTGACCTCTTTTAGCCGCTCTGTTATTCTTTTCCGTCGCCTGTAAAGGGAACGCCTGTCTCTTTCTATTTTACATCTACTCCTCCTTTTTCTTAGAGGAATAAGCCTTGTGCATACATAGAGTGCCACCGAGTTAATCTGTTCTAGGCATAGGATGGGGTCTGTGTTGCTTAGTATATCTTCCCAGCTTATATCGGTTAGGACTTGGTTTACTTGGTCCCACTTTATGTTTTTGTTATTGAAGTTGAATTTGGTGAATGCTCCCTCGTGACTAGTCTCATTATGTCGGTCTGGGGCTCCACGCATACATGTCTGAACCTCAATTATGTTGTGATCTGAGTATATTGTTTTTGATATGGTGACATTTCTTATCAGATCATCATTGTTAGTGAAGATGAGGTCTAGTGTATTCTCCAGTCTAGTAGGCTCTATTATTTGCTGGTTTAAATTGAATTTTGTGCAGAGATTTAAAAGCTCGTGTGAGTGTGAGTTTTCATCAGAGCTGCCTCCTGGTGTTATTACTGCAACAATATTATTTGTTATATTCCTCCATTTTAGGTGCCTTAAGTTGAAATCCCCCAGGAGCAAGATGTTGGGTGCAGGAGCTGGAAGATTTTCCAGACAGTGGTCAATTTTTAACAGCTGTTCCTGGAATTGCTGGGATGTTGCATCCGGAGGCTTGTAGACTACCACAATGACTAGGTTTTGGTTCTCGACCTTTACTGCTAAAACTTCCACTACATCACTTGAGGCATTAAGCAGTTCTGTGCAAACAAGTGACTCTGCAATGTACAGGCCAACCCCCCCCCCCTTCCCCCTTTTGCCTGTTCACTGTTACATCTGTATAGGTTGTAACCTGGGATCCATATTTCGTTGTCCAAGTGATCCTTTATGTGGGTCTCAGTGAAAGCCGCGAACATTGCCTTTGCCTCTGCAAGCAGTCCACGGATGAAAGGTATTTTGTTGTTTGTTGCTGGCTTTAGACCCTGTATATTTGCAAAGAAGAATGTTATCGGACTGGTGGTATTGTTGGTCCCGAAGAATGTGCGGATAAGCTAAGCATCGCATCTAAGGGAATTTTCCTTCAAATCAAGATGAGAATAAATGGCAACATACACTGCTAAATAATACATAACACCACAACCATCGTTCGACAGATAATTAAGCTCACTTGGAAACTCCCATTTCTCTGAGAAAGCAGTTGGTGGGAAAAGTTTAGGGAGACCTAAAATTCTTCAAAGCTCTCATCTCTCCCACTGACAAGGATAAAAACCGAAACCCTCAGCTTAGTTTTCAAATACACTACAGGCATACCAAAACCTCAGCTAGACATATACTGCACCACTAAAAAGCTACAGACAACAAAGTGCCTCTGACCTCGAGGTAGAGTATGTCCAAGGCAGCCAGACTTTGGCTCTCACCACACTCAGCTCTCCAGTCCTTCCTCGTCAGTACATTATTGCTCTCTTAACTCTAGCAGAAGACTTATGCAACATATGGGAATCTTTATTAAGGAAACGTTTCGCCACACAGTAGCTTCTGTCCAATACAAAGCAGAGAGGGGTAAGGAGAGGAGGAGTTTGAGGTAATCAGTCCCTCAGCCTGGAATCGATGTGTTCAGTCCATCACTTTTGTAGAAAGTACAGCATATGGCCGGAGAAGTGGCTCATACACTGTAGTCAGGCGAGTCGAAGCAAGAGGAGGCGGGATTTCTGCTTTGTATTACACTGATTAAGTCACTGTGTGGCGAAACGTTTCTTCAATAAAGACTCCCATATGTTGCATAAGTATCTCAATCTTCAACTTGTCGGTTTTCAAAACCATTTATCACATCTAGTAGACGACGCTGACATCAAAACCACAAAAGTCAACAGAGGGAGTGTCGTGATCTTTATCACTACCAACTACAGATCCATGATGTCTTAATCCACTCAAGGACCCTGACTCCTACGAGCTTCTCACAGCTTCTCACAGTTTCTCACAGTTTCTCACAGTTTCTCACAGTTTGTCACAGTTTCTCACAGCTTCTCACAGCTTCTCACAGCTTCTCACAGCTTCTCACAGCTTCTCACAGCTTCTCACAGCTTCTCAAAGCTTCTCACAGTTTCTCACAGCTTCTCACAGCTACCAAACTCGCACTTTAAGCAAAGATTTCCTTCGCCAATGTTACCACATCTTGAAAAGCTCTGAATAAGAAAAGGAACATCAACACGTCATTCCCAGAAACTCCAGACCGCCAGAATGTATGATCTTTCAGACGAGAAAACCAGGAAATCCCTCGAGACCCATCTAAGCTGGTATAGGCAGTGCCCCCCCCTATCCCCCACCAACTATCAGTGATTCTAGCCAAACACCTAGCAAAATTCTTGGATACCATCAGTCACGCACATTTAAAACATTTTGGTGGCCTAAACAGCATTCAAAATCAGAAAGAAGAAACACTTCAGTATAGACGTGACATCCCTATTCACCAAGGAACTCACAACACGAGCTATCTATCTCTCGCCCCAGAAAAATTGATGACACCTTCGACCTCCTTGTCCCAGTCAGCGACTTTATAGACCTCTGTGTGTTGGTTTTTAACTCTTTCTCTCTTGAAGATTCAAAGTCTTGGTCAGCATATGGGTTCACCATTAAGTGCTCTTCTATACATGGAACATCTTCAAGCCTGTTTCCATTATCTTAATAGCATTTTCGTCATAACTCCTCGAAGATTCAACATCTCTTCAATCCAACACAAACTCATCCAGGTCGATCACTCTTCCAGTTCACGCTGGAAGACGAAATTGGCAGCACTCTACTTTTCCTCGAGGTTCTTCTCTGCCAGTCCGATCATGAGTAACGTTTCAAGGTTCACCACAAACCTACCAGTCAACATGATCTCCAGGACTACTCGCACCATGACTAAACACGGTAAATCATACCACGGGTGGGGTTAGAACCCGCGGTCAGAGAGTCACAAAACTCCAGACCGACGCGTTAGCCACTGGGCCAGCTAGCTACAATAAGATTCATCCAAATAGGTATATTTCTATCTATTAGGCATAGGCACCACTGTGAGTCACTTAACATGGTATTATCATAAGCTTCTTCCTACTTGCTCTCTGTATCTGCAGCAGTGAATTTCTTGAAGGAGAATGCATTTTCCTGGAGTAGATTTCTAAATTCACTATCCTCGTCTTTCATCAGAGACTGCGGGCTTCGTGCACATATTTTCTACTCACCATGACGAGACTTCACAGAAGGAAGATGCATGGTCCTCCCTAACAACTCTGTTGTTAGGGAGGACCAGCAATCTCTCTAATACCAAATTCCAAGTATCCACCACTGGCTCCACTGCAATAGAGGACATCACCAGTAAGGGACACTATCATCAAGTCCAAATCACTTGCGACATGGGAGAAACTTCGGAGACTTCTACACACGTACTTCCGAACACTAGTATGCCAGGAGACAAGACCACTTCAACTACCTCTGACTCTCACACAGCAACTCCCTCAACCACCTGATTAGCTACAAAGGCGTGTGACTCACTGTCAAAGAAGATGCTTCTAAGTGCAAGTTCCCGGAATCATCACTAATTTGCATATCAAATACCTTCCAGCAGAATAACGCTTTCTGCAACATGCCTGAGCCTCTTGCCAGAAAGTCTCCTGATCATTGCCCCCACATTGCAACAGGATGTAGCACTGCAGTAGTCCTACTGGTTCTTGTTAGTCACGACCTTCTCATATTCAACCCTGTTCCATTATACATTCGTCTGGTTTTAAAACACCCAACGTTTAAGCTTCATTTTACCTAACCTGGCTTTTCACCTCACTGCACTTCCCATATATATATATATATATATATATATATATATATATATATATATATATATGCAATAAGATCACAGTAAACAGGTGATTTCAGAATATGCAAAACAACCACTCTGAAATAATAGAGAAATTCCAAGCGCTTTCGTGACTACTCACATTATCAAGGAACTATAGTTCCTTGATAATGTGAGTCGTCACGAAAGCGCTTGGAATTTCTCTATTCTTTCAGAGTGGTTGTTTTGCATATATATATATATATATATATATATATATATATATATATATATATATATATATATATATATATATATATATATATATATATATATATATATATATATATATATATATATATATATATATATATATGCAGTAAACGGGTGATATCACAACATGCAGAACAGACACTGAAAAACAGCGAAATTCCAAGCGCATTCGTGACTTCTTACATTATCAAGGAACTATAAAAATAAAAGGTTAACAGGAAGGCATGTAAGAACGAGACTACACTTCACTGCCACCCACCAACACCTGACTCTTTATAATGATGTAGATAGACAGTGATCCGTGACACACAGCTGTGATAGGATGTGATAGTAATAATAGTAGTAATAAGAACGTAAGAACATAAAGAAGGAACACTGCAACAGGCCTACTGACCCATGTGGAGCAGGTCCATGTCAATATATATAGTATCAGTAATAGTAGTATTAAAAGTAATAATAGTAACAGTAGTCATATCGGCTCCCGTGACGTATTTAATTTCACAAATGTTAAACGAGAAAAAGTTAGAAATATTGCCATTTAGTTTATATTAGCTTTTCTAACTTTGGCTTGAAAGCCAATATAATATGAGTGGGGGAGCCCGGATTATAGAATTATAGCAGGGTGACGTCAGGGCTCTAGGATTATAGGATGACGATAGGATATTGAGTTATAGATGAATGACGGGAGAATAGAAAATTGAGAGGATAACAGGAGGATATAGAATAACAGAGGATGGGGTGGTATAGAAGCGGCATACAACAGACTTCCCGTTGTCTGTAGTATAATAACGGTACACAAGAGACTTCCCGTTGTCTGTAGTGTAATAACGGTACACAAGAGACTTCCCGTTGTCTGTAGTGTAATAACGGTACACAAGAGACTTCCCCGTTGTCTGTAGTGTAATAACGGTACACAAGAAACTTCCCGTTGTCTGTAGTGTAATAACGGTACACAAGAAGCTTCCCCGTTGTCTGTAGTGTAATAACGGTACACAAGAAGCTTCCCCGTTGTCTGTAGTGTAATAACGGTACACAAGAAGCTTCCCCGTTGTCTGTAGTGTAATAACGGTACACGAGAAACTTCCCCGTTGTCTGTAGTGTAATAACGGTACACAAACTTCCCCGTTGTCTGTAGTGTAATAACGGTACACAAGAAACTTCCCCGTTGTCTGTAGAGTAATAACGGTACACAAGAAACTTCCCCGTTGTCTTTAGTGTAATAACGGTACACAAGAGACTTCCCCGTTGTCTGTAGTGTAATAACGGTACACAAACTTCCCCGTTGTCTGTAGTGTAATAACGGTACACAAGAAACTTCCCCGTTGTCTGTAGAGTAATAACGGTACACAAGAAACTTCCCCGTTGTCTTTAGTGTAATAACGGTACACAAGAAACTTCCCCGTTGTCTGTAGTGTAATAACGGTACACAAACTTCCCCGTTGTCTGTAGTGTAATAACGGTACACAAGAAACTTCCCCGTTGTCTGTAGAGTAATAACGGTACACAAGAAACTTCCCCGTTGTCTTTAGTGTAATAACGGTACACAAGAAACTTCCCCGTTGTCTGTAGTGTAATAACGGTACACAACAGACTTCTCCTTTGTCTGCAGTGTAAAAACGGTACACAACAGACCTACCTCGTTTTCTAACGCTGTTTTACGGTATATAACAGATCTCCACCTGCTCTCTGTAATAACGGTACATAACAGTCCTCACTGTTGTCTGACGCTGTTATAAATGCACGGAACAGATTTCCCTGTTGTCTGATGCTGTTTTAACGGTACAAAATAGATATGTTAATGTAATAACAGACAACCCTGTTGTATGTTACCGCTACAACGGTAGGTAACATACGACCCTCCCTACAGTCTGCTACCGTTATAACGGTATCAACAGAATGGCCAGGTGTCAACAGGAAACATGGAGGTATTTCGTGTTTATCATGTTCCTGTTCTCATGGCCACGACAAGGACATTCTCTCTGTCTCTCTCTTTCCCTCTTTCTCCCCTCTTTCTCTTTTTCTTTCTCTTTTTCTTTCTGTTTCTTTCTCTTTGTCTCTTTTTCCCTCTCTTTTTCTCTTTCTTTTTTTCTTTTTCTTTCCTTTTCTTTCTCTTTCTCGTTCTCTCTCTCTCGTTCTCTCTCTCTCTCTCTCTCTCTCTCTCTCTCTCTCTCTCTCTCTCTCTCTCTCTCTCTCTCTCTCTCTCTCTCTCTCTCTCTCTCTCTCTCTCTCTCTCTCTCTCTCTCTCTCTCACACACACACACACACACACACACATATATATATATATATATTATATATATATATATATATATATATATATATATATATATATATATATATATATATGTATATATATGTATATAACAGTCCCACTGGGACAAACCGATCATGGAAAAAATCGCCAGCACAAGGCTCAACATGGCTTCAAGAAAGGACTAAGCTCGTCTCCTAGCTGTGACGGCACCTCACTCAGGAGATTTCCTTGTAATTGTTATCATTTCCTCCCTGGGCACTCGATCGACCCAAAGGCCATTCAGACTGGTGTTGCTCTTCGCCTACCCGCCCGAATACCGAACATGGGTGTATTTGCGGTATGACGTCGGCTGATGAATTCGGACTTCATGATCTTGTGTGTCATATATCAGAAGGAAAATATGCTAGTCATGAGGTCAACGACATCATAGAGATGTCTCGCCACAGCCCGTTGCCCAGCTCAATGGGAACCTTAAGTATAGAGGTCTGACGGAAGTCGAAAACGTCCAGATGGAGTCACTATGCTACCCTGGAAGGATGGTAAGTAGATTGCCTGGGATTACACCTGTGCTGCCACGTTGGTGCACACCTAATTGCCATACTGTGAAGTTGAAAGGGGGTGGAGCTGCCAGCTACAGGGAGACCCAGAAGATCCGCAAATATGAAGACCTTCCCCCCCCCTTGCTATAACTTCATCCCAGAAGGGTCGGAGACCCTTGGAGCATGGGGCAAGTGTGCTCTAAAGTTCTTCGAAGAACTGGGAGAAAAACTCGTGTCGCAAACCAAGGACCACAGAGCAGCCAGCTTCCTCTTTCAGAGAATCAGTGTTGCGATCCAGAGAGGAAATGCCTGCAGTATTCTAGGCACGCGGCCCACCGCCGGGGAGCTGGACGAAGTATTCGAGATGTAACTCTTACAAGATTTAAGATATAGTTCTTTTTTTATTTATGTTAATGTAAAAATTTATTCTTTTTTACCAAAAGAATCTTAGAAAACTTACCTGACCTTATTATAACAAGCGGAATTTAATTGATCTTAATCCAACTAAATATATTTTATATTAGTTTACAATAATTTAATTATAAACAAACACAATGAAATATATTTTTTTCGTTAGGTTCAGAATGATTTTTGCGAAATTATTGCATACACAAATTTTCGCTTGCCTTATTCGGCAAGAAGAGCGTTGATATTTAAGCCAAAAACGCGCATGCATATATATATATATATATATATATATATATATATATATATATATATATATATATATATATATTATATATATATATATATATATATATATATATATATATATATATATATATATATATATATATATCACACTCAGCTCACACTGTGGTCCGGGGGTCGATCCCCGGTACAGGTGGAAACATTAAGACTTGTTTCCTTAAGCCACCTGCTACCCATGTTCACCCATCAGTAAAATAGGTACCTGGGTGTTAGTGGACTGGTGTGGGTCGCATCACGGGACAAAAGTGACCTAATTTGTCCGAAATGTTCTGCATAACAAGTGGCTTTCTATATAGTAGTATGTCACTGATATCAACTTTGGTCTGTATACCTTGTGTGTGTGTGTGTGTGTGTATGTGTGTGTGTGTGTATGTGTGTGTTTTGTGTGTGTGTGTGTGTGTGTGTGTATGTGTGTATGTGTATGTGTGTGTGTATGTGTGTATGTGTATGTGTGTGTGTATGTGTGTATTTTTTTTCTTTCAAC
Source organism: Cherax quadricarinatus (assembly GCF_038502225.1). Taxonomy (NCBI): domain Eukaryota; kingdom Metazoa; phylum Arthropoda; class Malacostraca; order Decapoda; family Parastacidae; genus Cherax; species Cherax quadricarinatus. Next base: position 27,068,918 of record NC_091340.1, on the reverse strand, counting down.
ACACTGGCCGTATCCCACCGAGGCAGGGTGGCCCAAAAGGAAAAGCGAAAGTTATTCCTTTTATATTTAGTAATATATACAGGAGAAGAGGTTACTAGCCCCTTGCTCCCGGCATTTTAGTCGCCTCTTACAACACACATGGCTTACGGAGGAAGAGTTCTGTTCCACTTCCCCATGGAGGTAAGAGGAAATAAACAAGAACAAGAACTAATAAGAAAATAGAAGAAAACCCAGAGGGGTGTGTGTATATATATGCTTGTACATGTATGTGTAGTGTGACCTAAGTGTAAGTAAATGTAGCAAGATGTACCTGAAACCTTGCGTGTTTGTGAGACAGAAAAATGGACACCAGCAATCCTACCATCATGTAAAACAATTACAGGCTTTCGTTTTACACTCACTTGGCAGGACGGTAGTACCTCCCTGGGTGGTTGCTGTCTACCAACCTACTACCTAGGATATATATTATGCGCACATGCACACATCAACCATTGAGGGAGGGAGGGAATGAGGTTGGTGAAGGGCTTTCACTTGGAAACTGCTGTCGTGTCTTCAGAATCAATGTAATGACAGGGAAAGGTATAATAGTTCTCTTAAAAGATGTTGGGCATGTCTGCTGTCCCTGTTCACCTAGCAGCAAGTAGGTACCTGGGTGTTAGTCGACTGGTGTAGGTGGCATCCTGGGAGTGGTAGTATACCCCAGAGCTGGACTCTGAAATGAGCTGAGGAAGGACAACAGCTCTCTTAGCCTGTAATTTGATCGGTTTAGGAAAAAAATGTTAGGACATATTCGTTATGGAGTGCAGTCCAGTGTTCCAGTGTGTCAGGCAGCACCTGGATGTCAAGGCTGAGTGTTCCAGTGTGTCAGGCAGTACCTGGATGTCAATGCTGAGTGTTCCAGTGTGTCAGGCAGCACCTGGATATCAATGCTGAGTGTTCCAGTGTGTCAGGCAGTACCTGGATGACGAGGCTGAGTGTTCCAGTGTGTCAGGCAGTACCTGGATGACAAGGCTGAGTGTTCCAGTGTGTCAGGCAGCACCTGGATGTCAAGGCTGAGTGTTCCAGTGTGTCAGGCAGCACCTGGATGTCAAGGCTGAGTGTTCCAGTGTGTCAGGCAGCACCTGGATGTCAAGGCTGAGTGTTTCAGTGTGTCAGGCAGCACCTGGATGTCAAGGCTGAGTGTTTCAGTGTGTCAGGCAGTACCTGGATGTCAAGGCTGAGTGTTCCAGTGTGTCAGGCAGCACCTGGATGTCAAGGCTGAGTGTTCTAGTGTGTCAGGCAGCACCTGGATGTCAAGGCTGAGTGTTCCAGTGTGTCAGGCAGCACCTGGATGTCAAGGCTGAGTGTTCCGGTGTGTCAGGCAGCACCTGGATGTCAAGGCTGAGTGTTCCAGTGTGTCAGGCAGCACCTGGATGACAATGCTGAGTGTTCCAGTGTGTCAGGCAGTACCTGGATGACAATGCTGAGTGTTCCAGTGTGTCAAGCAGTACCTGGATGACAATGCTGAGTGTTCCAGTGTGTCAGGCAGTACCTGGATGACAATGCTGAGTGTTCCAGTGTATCAGGCAGTACCTGGATGACAAGGACGTGTGTTCTAGTGTGTCCGGCAGTACCTGGATGACAGAAGGCAGTGTGTTCCAGTGGGTCAGACAGTACCTGTATGACAGAAGGCAGTGTGTTCCAGTGGGTCAGACAGTACCTGAATGACAAAAGGCAGTGTGTTCCAGTGGGTCAGACAGTACCTGGATGACAGAAGGCAGTGTGTTTCAGTGGGTCAGACAGTACCTGGATGACAGAAGGCAGTGTGTTCCAGTGGGTCAGACAGTACCTGGATGACAGAATGCAGTGTGTTCCAGTGGGTCAGACAGTAGCTGGATGACAGAATGCAGTGTGTTCCAGTGGGTCAGACAGTACCTGGATGACAGAAGGGAATGTGTTCCAGTGGGTCAGACAGTACATGGATGACAGAAGGCAGTGTGTTTCAGTGGGTCAGACAGTACCTGTATGACAGAAGGCAGTGTGTTCCAGTGGGTCAGACAGTACCTGGATGACAGAAGGCAGTGTGTTTCAGTGGGTCAGACAGTACCTGGATGACAGAAGGCAGTGTGTTCCAGTGGGTCAGACAGTACCTGGATGGCAGAATGCAGTGTGTTCCAGTGGGTCAGACAGTACCTGGATGACAAAATGCAGTGTGTTCCAGTGGGTCAGACAGTACCTGGATGACAGAAGGCAATGTGTTCCAGTGGGTCAGACAGTACCTGGATGACAGAAGGCAATGTGTTCCAGTGGGTCAGACAGTACCTGGATGACAGAATGCAGTGTGTTCCCGTGGGTCAGACAGTACCTGGATGACAGAAGGCAGTGTGTTCCAGTGGGTCAGACAGTACCTGGATGACAGAAGGCAGTGTGTTCCCGTGGGTCAGACAGTACCTGGATGACAGAAGGCAGTGTGTTCCAGTGGGTCAGACAGTACCTGGATGACAGAATGTAGTGTGTTCCCGTGGGTCAGACAGTACCTGGATGACAGAAGGCAGTGTGTTCCAGTGGGTCAGACAGTACCTGGATGACAGAAGGCAGTGTGTTCCAGTGGGTCAGACAGTACCTGGATGACAGAAGGCAGTGTGTTCCAGTGGGTCAGACAGTACCTGGATGACAGAAGGCAGTGTGTTCCAGTGGGTCAGACAGTACCTGGATGACAGAATGCAGTGTGTTCCCGTGGGTCAGACAGTACCTGGATGACAGAAGGCAGTGTGTTCCAGTGGGTCAGACAGTACCTGGATGACAGAAGGCAGTGTGTTCCAGTGGGTCAGACAGTACCTGGATGACAGAAGGCAGTGTGTTCCAGTGGGTCAGACAGTACCTGGATGACAGAAGGCAGTGTGTTCCAGTGGGTCAGACAGTACCTGGATGACAGAAGGCAGAGAGTAAGAGTAAGGAATGAGACATCATAATTGGAGAGAGTAACGAGAGGGCGTTCAGTACCGGAACTGCTACTGTTCTTTAAGCATTTCGACAACATACCAGAAGTGATTAAGTCTTACGTGTCCCTGTGTGTTGACGTAAAAGCAACGAAAATAATACAAATCAGATAGAACAGTGATAAACTTCAAGAAGACTTCGACAGACCGCAAATATTTTCCAGCAAGTGGCTACTGAACTTCGATGTAAATAAATCAAAGGTCATGCTAATTGGAGAAGAAAAAGGCAGACAGGACACAGTCTAAAGTAGGAAGAGGAAGTTGGGGTAAATGTAACACCAAGTATGTCATTAGAATTTCACATAAATCTTTCATTCTCAGAAAGTGGAATTAGCTTGTCTGTTGGTACCTCAGTACTCTTTACCGCCTCCAGTTTAAGGCAACACTTTGCCTTGGACAGTCACAAGGACCAGGAAAAATTAGTTTAACCTGACAAAACTCTGTCGATTTGAGTCAAGTCGTATTAACGCAGCTTCGTAAATAAATCCCACCACCACAAGTGCTAGTCCTGTGAATCATTGACGTTACGTTCATTTCACGCCTTCATTACGCTTGTAACCTGTGTTACTAAGCACTGAAATGTCACTGGTATGTTTCCCATCCTGATTGTCATGACTTCGTAACTATATATCTCCTTTTGTAGCAAAGGAAGAGACTGCTTTTGTCCTGTCTTCACAGACAGGTCAGAGGCAACTGGCACCATTCCTTCAACAGATCCGGCTTAGGAACACTTTGCACGTCTCCCCAGGTCAATGGTTACATCTTTCTTGGAGTAACAGATATCCATCTGGCCTAGTTACAGCAATTACCCTGAGGTAATACATGCATGTTGTACCGTCTGGTTTGCAAACGAAAATACAGGTTTAAACTTAATGGGTTATTACTGAATTCTATGACATTGTTCTCAAGCAGGAAATGCACCTGGGCATATAATAAATTTATCTTAACCGGGTTAACCTAATATGGTTGCTGCTTAATTGGAACACGATTAGTTACATTCATGGTGATAACCCAGTATACTTAAACCATATGTATTGACTAACTCTTCATTTGCATCACTTCTAGTGGAATTAGACACCAGCCAGTCTGGATTCCACAGAATCTGTGTTATTGAGGCAGACGCCGACACCACAAGACGTGTCATTATCATCATCAAGGTCTAAGGGATTCATTGCAGAAATGCTCGTTTGAATATATTTTTGGAGTTCGGCGTGGTATATACACCCGGAACGACGTCTGTTAGCTGGAGTATACTTGGAAGGCTTTCCGGGGGTCAGCGGCCCCCAGCCCGGTCCTCTACTGGGCTGTGGATCAGAGAGGATCAGGTGTGTTTGTTTCATAATTTAATTGGCTTTGCCTCCTTGTTTTGACTGTGAGAGTTGTATTTAATCTATGATAACTGAAACCTGAGTCACACACGCGTCAAGGTGTATAAATATCAACTACTACTACTAGTAGTACTATTACTACTACTACTACTGCTACTGCTGCTGCTGCTGCTGCTGCTGTTGCTGCTGCTGTTACTACTTCTGCCACTATTGCTGCCACTGCTGCTGCTGCTACTACTACTACTACCTCTACCACTTTTGATTTGATCCTGAAGCGACTCGTGAATGTAGCTTGCAACACTATCCAGCACTGGTTCATGAATGTGGATCAAATCATCTGCCGAGAAGGAACACAGCACGTCTAGCTGAGCATACTCTCAGGTGCCTCGGCTAGATTATACAGAGTGGCCACAAAAACACTCCCTGATTTCAAACAGGTATAACATGTAACTTTATTGTTATAATCTTTCACAGTTAGTAGCTTCTGATGTAGGATTTCGTTCAGTTACATGTGGTATAGGGTAGCGTTAAAGGCACTCAATGTGCGCCTCTCTGGTTGCTCGGCAAACATCCAGACGCTCTGCAGCATATCTGGTGTAAAGTAAAAGGACACAAGTGCAACTAATGTGACATTTATTGTGGCAACGTTTCGCTCTCCAGGAGCTTTATCAAGCCATTACAAACAATACATGGACACAGAGGGTATATAAAGGCTCAGAGTGAGGTGAATACTAGTGAGGTACCATTTCGATGTTCACTAGTGGTAGTAGTAGTAGTAGTAGTAGTAGTAGTAGTGGTGAACATTAAAATGGTATAAAATACCGACAGGTTGTTAGGTAAGACACATATGCAACAGTTAGGTATCTTTATTATGAAACGTTTCGCCTACACAGTAGGCTTCTTCAGTCAAGTACAGAAAAGTTGATAGAAGCAGAAGATACTTGAAGACGATGTAATCAGTCCATCACCCTTAAAGTTTTGAGGTGGTCAGTCCCTCAGTCTGGAGAAGAGCATTGTTCCATAGTATGAAACAATATGGAGAAGAAGGGTGATGGACTGATTACATCGTCTCCAAGCATCTTCTGCCTCCATCAACCCTTCTGCACTTGACTGAAGAAGCCCACTGTGTAGGCGAAACGCCTCATAATAAAGATACACAGTGGGCTTCTTCAGTCAAGTGCAGAAGGGTTGATGGAGGCAGAAGATGCTTGGAGACGATGTAATCAGTCCATCACCCTTCTTCTCCATATTGTTTCATACTATGGAACAATGCTCTTCTCCAGACTGAGGGACTGACCACCTCAAAACTTTAAGGGTGATGGACTGATTACATCGTCTTCAAGTATCTTCTGCTTCTATCAACTTTTCTGTACTTGACTGAAGAAGCCTACTGTGTAGGCGAAACGTTTCATAATAAAGATACCTAACTGTTGCATATGTGTCTTACCTAACAACCTGTCGGTATTTTATACCATTTTAATGTTCACCACTACTACTACTACTACTACTACTACTACTACTACCACTACTACCACTAGTGCACATCGAAATGGTACCTCACTAGTATTCACCTCACTCTGAGCCTTTATATACCCTCTGTGTCCATGTATTGTTTGTAATGGCTTGATAAAGCTCCTGGAGAGCGAAACGTTGCCACAATAAATGTCACATTAGTTGCACTTGTGTCCTTTTACTTTACATATTGTCGGTAATTCTACCAACTTTATTACAGCATATCTGGTGTTATGCGAACTGCTTCAGTGATCGAAATTTTCAGGTCCTCCAGGGTTACAGGTAGTGGTGGTACGTAAACTGTGCTCTTCACATACCCCGAAAGAAAGAAGCCACAAACATTAAGGTCCGGTGACCTCGTAGGCCACTTGCAGAACACCTGATCATCTCATCCAGCACGACCAATTCATCTGTTTGGCGAGTGCTCACTGAGAAATCTCCTGACAGAGAGATGCCAGTGCGGCGGAGCACCATCTTGCTGGAAAAGGTAGTCATCACCCTCAGCAGCTGGCTGTGGAAACATCCAATTAGTCAGTATCTCCAGGTAACTTTGACCAGTAACAGTTCCTCCCTCAAAGAAAGGGCCATACACTGTTCTCTCTGATACGGCACAAAACACAATTTCCTGGGTAGCGTGCGGATTTTCAAGCCCCCATATCCGCACGTTATGTCTGTTGACTTTACCGTTCAAGTGAAATGTTCCTTCATCACTGAAAATTATTTTTGACAGCATATCGTTATCTTCAATTAATTGCTGGATATTCTCACAAATTTCAAATCGCGTTCCATTATCTTGCGGGTGAGTTTTTGGACTAATTGCAGCCTGTAAGAGTGAAAATTTAGGTGTTTGTGTAGGATCTTGCAAACCGTACTTTTGGGGAGGTGTAACTCTTGGCTACCTCTTCGTATTGACTTTTTGGGGCTGAGGACGAATGTTCTAACTCGATCAATAACTTCCTCTGTGACTGATGGTCGGCCAGAATGCCTCTTTTTCTGGTCACAGATACACCTTTTCTGACTAAAATCGTTGTACCGTTTCCAATATTTGATACTCGAGTCTGAAAGCAAGTTGCAAGGCCACAACACTGTTTGATCTTGCAAATTCCAGTACACACCAACTGCGTTGTGGGGTGGCGGCCATTTTTAGATTTCTTTGCACCTCTGTGGCTTACAGGTCAGAGATGTCTAATCGCCTGAAAAAATGAAATTGCTGTTGTTAGAGAATCAGTTCATATGTTTATCAGTATATTTGAATTAGTTTAGATATAACATCGTGAAATAATGGAGTGTTTTTGTGGACACCCTGTATACCTTAGCCGTGTACATCATCAGTATCACATCGTGTGACGACGTCCCTCTCCTTTCCCAGCCTCTCCAGTCCTGTTCAAGAAGAGCTGGAGGCTTTCTGACCAAATGGTCAGCTATTAGATCAAAGGGACCGTGAGCAAACTACTCTTACATAGTTTCCCTTCACTGTGAATAACAGAGGAGTCCTCGTCCTGAGTCTGACATGCAGTGAATTACATATACTCTTAACATTTACGTTGAAGCATTTGATGGAATCTTCCTGTATCACCTGGACTTCCAGGGAAGTATTCAGAAGAGACCACTAACGGTTATTATTATTTTGGAAAGAACTTCATGAATGGGCTTAGATAGGAAGTTTGATCCCAAGTCTGATGGTGTTTCTGACGGTGCTGTCACCAGTGAAAAGAATCTCGCCATAGACGGCACAACAGTGTTCAGTGATGCTTCTCCCATTACATATATGTTATTCAGTACCGACAAGTTGATGAATAAGACGACAGTTTACCAATCAGTGGCTTTATCCATCCTGTACAGAGGTTATGTACCGGAGACGCTAGAAGATGAGGTAATCAGTCCCACAAACGTGACAGAACGTGTTCAGAACCTTAGCAGTGATTACAGAGAGTCTGAATACCTTCTATCGAAGCTGAGGGTCTGATTACGTTATCTTCCAGTGTGTCTAGCTTCCAGTCTGTGCACTGGATCAAGCCCCTGGCTTGCAGGACGTCATAACAGAGATACCTAAGTGCTACACATGTGTCTGTGGGATATCTAATACATAGTAAGCAGGTATGTGTGTCCCTTATACACGCAAGGTGTATAACCAGCCATAACAATAGAGGTATTAATGTTGCAATTTTGTAACTGTAGTGTGGGCGCTCCTCTGGCGGGACGGTGATGGAGTGAATGACGGTGAAAGTTTTTCTTTTTCGGGCCACCCTGCCTTGGTGGGAGACGGCCGGTGTGTTATTAATAAAATAAAGAATGGTTAATTGAAAATAGTGTATATTATAATACCGACAAGATAAATAGTAAGACACATGTGCAGCTGTTGGGTATCATTATTGTTGACTGCAACGTTTCGCCCACTCGACAAACTTCTTCAGTTGAATACGAATGATATACAATACCGACAAGATGAATTAGACACATGTACTGATAAAGGCATCCAGTGGCTTTATCAGTGCAAATTCAAGGACATAAATGGAAGATTGTAGAACTGCATACAAAAAGGCGAGGTAATCAGTCCCTCAACCTTTGGAGAGGACTGATTACCTCGCCTTTATAGAGTTCTTTAGTCTTCTAGTTATGTCCTTGAATATGTACTGACAAAACCACTGGATGGCGAAATCTCTACAAATAAATATACACAAATGTTGAACATGTGTCTGATCTTCGGTCGAAAAAAAGAGGTGGCTGAAGCTTTGGAGACAGGAGTAGTAGACGTAAGGTGATCAGTCCCTCTACCTGGAGAACAAACAGGTTCCAAGGAATCAGTCCCTAGCTTTAGTTTAATTAATATTATGCACCCCATACCCATGGTGTGGGCGGAACTCAAAAAATTACACAGACACAGGTACACAGTGGTTCCAACTGTGTTGAGGAATCACCTCTGTATCTTCCACCAGTTGTCTGTGGCAACAGAGGTGAACGCTGACTCAGGCTGAGGGACTGACGACCTCGCATCTGCCTCTCCTTATCATAAGGATCCTTCCCTAAGTGCAGGTTATTGATGCATTGTTCCAACCATGGCACTGTAACAATGTATTGGTGCTCATTAGTATACGGGAACTGGGCTGACAATACTGTGTGTGTCTTTGTTCACCTCTGCGTATCCTGAGAATGCACTCCAGCAGAGGCAATAATATCACGGTGGCAGTATTGTTGCGCGTGAACCTGACACACCTGCAATACCTGGTGGGTGAACGACACACACCTGCAACACCTTGTGGATGAACGAGACGCACCTGCAACACCTGGTGAGTGAACGAGACACACCTGCAACACCTGGTGTGTCAACGAGACACACCTGCAACAACTGGTGGGTGAACAAGACACACCTGCAACACCTGATGGGTGAACCAGACACACCTGCAACACCTAGTGGGCGAACGAGACACACCTGCAACACCTAATGGGTGAACGAGACACATGCAACATCTGGTGGGTGAACGAGACACACATGAAACACCTAGTGGGTGAACGAGACACATGCAACACCTAGTGGGTGAACGAGACACACCTGCAACACCTGGTGGGAGAACGAGACACACCTGCAACACCTGTTGGGTGAACGAGACACACCTGCAACACCTGTTGGGTGAACGAGACACACCTGCAACACCTGGTGGATGAACGAGACACACCTGCAACACCTGGTGGGTGAACGAGACACACCTGCAACACCTGGTGGATGAACGAGACACACCTGCAACACCTGGTGGGTGAACGAGACACACCTGCAACACCTGGTGGGTGAACGAGACACACCAACAACACCTTGTGGATGAACGAGACACACCTGCAACACCTAGTGGGTGAACGACACACACCTGCAACACCTGGTGGGTGAACGACACACACCTGCAACACCTGGTGGGTGAACGAGACGCACCTGCAACACCTGGTGAGTGAACGAGACATACCTGCAACACCTGGTGGGTGAACGAGACACACCTGCAACACCTAGTGGGTGAACGACACACACCTGCAACACCTGGTGGGTGAACGAGACGCACCTGCAACACCTGGTGGGTGAACGAGACGCACCTGCAACACCTGGTGAGTGAACGAGACATACCTGCAACACCTGGTGGATGAACAAGACACACCTGCAACACCTGATGGATGAACCAGACACACCTGCAACACGTAGTGGGTGAAAAAGACACACCTACAACTCCTAATGGGTGAACGAGACACCTGCAACACCTGGTGGGTGAAAGAGACACACATGCAACACCTGGTAGGTGAACGAGACACACATGCAACACCTGGTGGGTGAACGAGACACACATAAAACACCTAGTGGGTGAACGAGACACATGCAACACCTGGTGGGTGAACGAGACACACCTGCAACATCTGGTGGGTGAACGAGACACACCTGCAACGCCAGGTGGGCGAACGAGACACACCTGCAACATCTGGTGGGTGAACGAGACACACCTGCAACATCTGGTGGGTGAACGAGACACACCTGCAACATCTGGTGGGTAAACGAGACACACCTGCAACATCTGGAAGGTGAACGAGACACACCTGCAACATCTGGTGGGTGAACGAGACACACCTGCAACATCTGGTGGGTGAACGAGACACACCTGCAACATCTGGTGGGTGAACGAGAGACACCTGCAACACCTGGTGGGTGAACGAGACACACCTGCAACATCTGGTGGGTGAACGAGACACACCTGCAATATCTGGTGGGTGAACGAGACACACCTGCAACACCTGGTGGGTGAACGAGACACCTGCAACACCTGGTGGGTGAACGAGACACACCTGCAACATCTGGTGGGTGAACGAGACACACCTGCAACATCTGGTGGGTGAACGACACACCTGCAACATCTGGTGGGTGAACGAGACACACCTGCAACATCTGGTGGGTGAACGAGAGACACCTGCAACACCTGGTGGGTGAACGAGACACACCTGCAACATCTGGTGGGTGAACGAGACACACCTGCAATATCTGGTGGGTGAACGAGACACACCTGCAACACCTGGTGGGTGAACGAGACACCTGCAACACCTGGTGGGTGAACGAGACACACCTGCAACATCTGGTGGGTGAACGAGACACACCTGCAACATCTGGTGGGTGAACGAGACACCTGCAACACCTGGTGGGTGAACGAGACACACCTGCAACATCTGGTGGGTAAACGAGACACACCTGCAACATCTGGTGGGTGAACGAGACACACCTGCAACATCTGGTGGGTGAACGAGACACACCTGCAACATCTGGTGGGTGAACGAGACACCTGCAACACCTGGTGGGTGAACGAGACACACCTGCAACATCTGGTGGGTGAACGAGACACCTGCAACACCTGGTGGGTGAACGAGACACACCTGCAACACCTGGTGGGTGAACGAGACACACCTGCAACACCTGATGGGTGAACGAGACACACCTGCAACATCTGGTGGGTGAACGAGACACACCTGCATATATTATGAGCAAATTTAACCGGTCTCTGGATTTTTCAATTCATTACAGTGGTTATGTACTAAAGACAGTATTGAATGAAGGAATCAGTCCTTCAGCCTTGATAGGTGTTCAAACTGAAGACAGATTAGGCAATCAGTCCCTCATCCCTGAGCTTATAAAGTGTCACCACTTTACACTATCTGTCTTGTATTGATTAAGTAACTGTTTAGTGTTAGTCTCCTTAACACACTCACAGGTGTTGTACATGTGTCTTATTAGTTGTTAAAGACACACAGGTGTTGTACATGTGTCTTATTTATCAGTAAAGACACCCAGGTGTTGTACATGTGTCTTATTCATCAATAAAGACACCCAGGTGTTGTACATGTGTCTTATTTATCAATAAAGACACCCAGGTGTTGTAATGTGTCTTATTCATCAATAAAGACACCCAGGTGTTGTACATGTGTGTTATTCATCAATAAAGACACCCAGGTGTTGTACATGTGTGTTATTCATCAATAAAGACACCCAGGTGTTGTACATGTGTCTTATTCATCAATAAAGACACCCAGGTGTTGCACATGTCTTATTCATCAATAAAGACACCCAGGTGTTGTACATGTGTCTTATTCATCAATAAAGACACCCAGGTGTTGTACATGTGTCTTATTTATCAGTAAAGACACCCAGGTGTTGTACATGTGTCTTATTTATCAGTAAAGACACACAGGTGTTGTACATGTGTCTTATTCATCAATAAAGACACCCAGGTGTTGTACATGTATCTTATTCATCAATAAAGACACCCAGGTGTTGTACATGTGTCTTATTCATCAATAAAGACACCCAGGTGTTGTACATGTGTCTTATTCATCAATAAAGACACCCATGTGTTGTACATGTGTCTTATTCATCAATAAAGACACCCAGGTGTTGTACATGTGTCTTATTCATCAATAAAGACACCCAGGTGTTGTACATGTGTCTTATTCATCAATAAAGACACCCAGGTGTTGTACATGTGTCTTATTCATCAATAAAGACACCCAGGTGTTGTACATGTGTCTTATTCATCAATAAAGACTCCCAGGTGTTGTACATGTCTTATTCATCAATAAAGACACCCAGGTGTTGTACATGTGTCTTATTCATCAATAAAGACACCCAGGTGTTGTACATGTGTCTTATTCATAAATAAGGACACCCAGGTGTTGTACATGTGTCTTATTCATCAATAAAGACACCCAGGTATGGAACATGTGTCTTAGTCATCAATAAAGACACCCAGGTGTTGTACATGTGTCTTATTCATCAGTAAAGACACCCAGGTGTTGTACATGTGTCTTATTCATCAATAAAGACACCCAGGTGTTGTACATGTGTCTTATTCATCAATAAAGACACCCAGGTGTTGTACATGTGTCTTATTCATCAATAAAGACACCCAGGTGTTGTACATGTGTCATATTCATCAATAAAGACACCCAGGTGTTGTACATGTGTCTTATTCATCAATAAAGACATCCAGGTGTTGTACATGTGTCTTATTCATCAATAAAGTCACCCAGGTGTTGTACATGTGTCTTATTCATCAGTAAAGACACCCAGGTGTTGTACATGTGTCTTATTCATCAATAAAGACACCCAGGTGTTGTACATGTGTTTTATTCATCAATAAAGACACCCAGGTGTTGAACATGTGTCTTATTCATCAATAAAGACACCCAGGTGTTGTACATGTGTCTTATTCATCAATAAAGACACCCAGGTGTTGTACATGTGTCTTATTCATCAATAAAGACTCCCAGGTGTTGTACATGTCTTATTCATCAATAAAGACACCCAGGTGTTGTACATGTGTCTTATTCATCAATAAAGACACCCAGGTGTTGTACATGTGTCTTATTCATCAATAAAGACACCCAGGTGTTGTACATGTGTCTTATTCATAAATAAGGACACCCAGGTGTTGTACATGTGTCTTATTCATCAATAAAGACACCCAGGTGTGGAACATGTGTCTTACTCATCAATAAAGACACCCAGGTGTTGTACATGTGTCTTATTCATCAGTAAAGACACCCAGGTGTTGTACATGTGTCTTATTCATCAATAAAGACACCCAGGTGTTGTACATGTGTCTTATTCATCAATAAAGACACCCAGGTGTTGTACATGTGTCTTATTCATCAATAAAGACACCCAGGTGTTGTACATGTGTCTTATTCATCAATAAAGACACCCAGGTGTTGTACATGTGTCTTATTCATCAATAAAGACACCCAGGTGTTGTACATGTGTCTTATTCATCAATAAAGACACCCAGGTGTTGTACATGTGTCTTATTCATCAATAAAGACACCCAGGTGTTGTACATGTGTCTTATTCATCAATAAAGACACCCAGGTGTTGTACATGTGTCTTATTCATCAATAAAGACACCCAGGTGTTGCACATGTTTTGCTCATCAGTAAAGACACCCAGGTGTTGCACATGTTTTATTCATCAGTAAAGACACCCTGGTGTTGCACATGTTTTATTCATCAGTAAAGACAAGCAGGTGTTGCACATGTTTTATTCATCAGTAAAGACACGCAGGTGTTGCACATGTTTTATTCATCAGTAAAGACACCCAGGTGTTGCACATGTTTTATTCATCAGTAAAGACAAGCAGGTGTTGCACATGCTTTATTCATCAGTAAAGACACCCAGGTGTTGCACATGTTTTATTCATCAGTAAAGACACGCAGGTGTTGCGCATGTTTTATTCATCAGTAAAGACACGCAGGTGTTGCGCATGTTTTATTCATCAGTAAAGACACGCAGGTGTTGCGCATGTTTTATTCATCAGTAAAGACACGCAGGTGTTGCGCATGTTTTATTCATCAGTAAAGACACGCAGGTGTTGCGCATGTTTTATTCATCAACTCGCCGGTATTATACAACATTAATACAATAATTATTACTTATTATATTACGATGATCCAGAAATAATCCTTATAACAGGTGTGTGTCTGAAGCAGGTGTGTGAGTGTATGTGTGTCTGAAGCAGGTGTGTGAGTGTATGTGTGTCTGAAGCAGGTGTGAGTGTATGTGTGTCTGAAGCAGGTGTGTGAGTGTATGTGTGTCTGAAGCAGGTGTTTGAGTGTATGTGTGTCTGAAGCAGGTGTGTGAGTGAATGTGTGTCTGAAGCAGGTGTGTGAGTGAATGTGTGTCTGAAGCAGGTGTGTGAGTGTATGTGTGTCTGAAGCAGGTGTGTGAGTGAATGTGTGTCTGAAGCAGGTGTGTGAGTGTATGTGTGTCTGAAGCAGGTGTGTGAGTGAATGTGTGTCTGAAGCAGGTGTGTGAGTGAATGTGTGTCTGAAGCAGGTGTGTGAGTGTATGTGTGTCTGAAGCAGGTGTGTGAGTGTATGTGTGTCTGAAGCAGGTGTGTGAGTGTATGTGTGTCTGAAGCAGGTGTGTGAGTGTATGTGTGTCTGAAGCAGGTGTGTGAGTGTATGTGTGTCTGAAGCAGGTGTGTGAGTGTATGTGTGTCTGAAGCAGGTGTGTGAGTGTATGTGTGTCTGAAGCAGGTGTGTGAGTGTATGTGTGTCTGAAGCAGGTGTGTGAGTGAATGTGTGTCTGAAGCAGGTGTGTGAGTGTATATGTGTCTGAAGCAGGTGTGTGAGTGAATGTGTGTCTGAAGCAGGTGTGTGAGTGTATGTGTGTCTGAAGCAGGTGTGTGAGTGTATGTGTGTCTGAAGCAGGTGTGTGTGTGTCTGAAGCAGGTGTGTGAGTGTATGTGTGTCTGAAGCAGGTGTGTGAGTGTATGTGTGTCTGAAGCAGGTGTGAGTGAATGTGTGTCTGAAGAAGGTGTGTGAGTGTATGTGTGTCTGAAGCAGGTGTGTGAGTGAATGTGTGTCTGAAGCAGGTGTGTGAGTGTATGTGTGTCTGAAGCAGGTGTGTGAGTGTGTGTCTGAAGCAGGTGTGAGTGAATGTGTGTCTGAAGCAGGTGTGTGAGTGTATGTGTGTCTGAAGCTGGTGTGAGTGAATGTGTGTTTGAAGCAGGTGTGTGAGTGTGTGTGTGTCTGAAGCAGGTGTGTGAGTGTATGTGTGTCTGAAGCAGGTGTGAGTGAATGTGTGTCTGAAGCAGGTGTGTGAGTGTATGTGTGTCTGAAGCAGGTGTGAGTGAATGTGTGTCTGAAGCAGGTGTGAGACAATGTGTGTCTGAAGCAGGTGTGTGAGTGTATGTGTGTCTGAAGCAGGTGTGAGTGAATGTGTGTCTGAAGCAGGTGTGTGAGTGTATGTGTGTCTGAAGCAGGTGTGAGTGAATGTGTGTCTGAAGCAGGTGTGTGAGTGTATGTGTGTCTGAAGCAGGTGTGAGTGTATGTGTGTCTGAAGCAGGTGTGTGAGTGTGTGTCTGAAGCAGGTGTGAGTGAATGTGTGTCTGAAGCAGGTGTGTGAGTGTATGTGTGTCTGAAGCAGGTGTGTGAGTGTATGTGTGTCTGAAGCAGATGTGTGAGTGTATGTGTGTCTGAAGCAGGTGTGTGAGTGTATGTGTGTCTGAAGCAGATGTGAGTGAATGTGTGTCTGAAGCAGGTGTGTGAGTGTATGTGTGTCTGAAGCTGGTGTGAGTGAATGTGTGTTTGAAGCAGGTGTGTGAGTGTGTGTGTGTCTGAAGCAGGTGTGAGTGAATGTGTGTTTGAAGCAGGTGTGTGAGTGAATGTGTGTCTGAAGCAGGTGTGTGAGTGAATGTGTGTCTGAAGCAGGTGTGAGTGAATGTGTGTCTGAAGCAGGTGTGTGAGTGAATGTGTGTCTGAAGCAGGTGTGAGTGAATGTGTGTCTGAAGCAGGTGTGTGAGTGAATGTGTGTCTGAAGCAGGTGTGAGTGAATGTGTGTCTGAAGCAGGTGTGTGAGTGAATGTGTGTCTGAAGCAGGTGTGTGAGTGAATGTGTGTCTGAAGCAGGTGTGAGTGAATGTGTGTCTGAAGCAGGTGTGAGTGAATGTGTGTCTGAAGCAGGTGTGTGAGTGAATGTGTGTCTGAAGCAGGTGTGTGAGTGAATGTGTGTCTGAAACAGGTGTGAGTTAATGTGTGTCTGAAGCAGGTGTGTGAGTGAATGTGTGTCTGAAGCAGGTGTGAGTGAATGTGTGTCTGAAGCAGTTGTGAGTGAATGTGTGTCTGAAGCAGGTGTGTGAGTGAATGTGTGTCTGAAACAGGTGTGAGTTAATGTGTGTCTGAAGCAGGTGTGTGAGTGAATGTGTGTCTGAAGCAGGTGTGAGTGAATGTGTGTCTGAAGCAGTTGTGAGTGAATGTGTGTCTGAAACTGGCGTGTGAGTGAAAGTATGTCTGAAGCTGGTGTGTGAGTGAATGTGTGTCTGAAGTCCCCAGAGTGATGGGCACTCACAGCTTTGAGATATGTAGTCTCCCTGTTGGACTTTGCAGCAGCAGGGTTATCTCAGCTGGACTGTTTGAAAACCAGCATTGCAACCAATTTCATCACTGTAGTGAGTCTAACAGTAATAGCAGTGTTGC
This sequence comes from Cherax quadricarinatus, assembly GCF_038502225.1. NCBI lineage: Eukaryota > Metazoa > Arthropoda > Malacostraca > Decapoda > Parastacidae > Cherax > Cherax quadricarinatus. The sequence goes on along the minus strand of NC_091340.1, from coordinate 27,052,112 downwards.
TGTTTGGATGTTCTTATCTTGCTACACCACCCAGGTCGCCTGAAAGAAGTTACTTTATGTGTGAGGTCATAACTGAGATAAAATCTCAGCCTCATAAGTCTTCTGTCCTCCTATTATTTTTACTATTCATTGATAATGTGAGAAATCACGAAAACGCTGGAATTTAACCAATTTTTCAACGTGGTTATTTTGCACTATATATATATATATATATATATATATATATATATATATATATATATATATATATATATATATATATATATATATATATATAATGTGTGTGTCGTGCCGAATAGGTACAACTTGCGATTTTGGCCTAAATGGCAACACGTTTCTTGCCGAATAAGACAAGCGAAAATTTGTAATTGCAGTAATTTCACAAAAATCATTCTGAACCTAAGGAAAAAATATATTTCATTGTTTGTTTATTGTTATATTATTGTAAACTTATCTAAAATATATTTAGTTGGATTAGGCTAAATTAAATTGTGCTTGTTATAATAAGGTTAGATAAGTTTTCTAAGGTTCTTTTGTTACAAAATTATTAATTTTTACAATTACATAAATGAAAAAAATATATTTTTAAACGTATAAGAGAAAATTTTAGAAAGGTCTTAATTTTAAATGAGTTCTTGCTAATTGACCACACACACACACACACACACACACACACACACACACACACACACACACACGCACACACACACACTCACACACACACACTCAGAGAAAGATCGCAGTCAGCAGGATTCGAAGCCACATCAGGGAGGCTGGAAAGGTTCCCAAGTGACACTCTAAACCACTTTGCCACAAAAGTTAGGCAGCCTTCTTTACAAGCCATGTTTCTTCCCAGCCCTGGCACACCAGTGCCACTCAAGCATGGCTTCAACTTACATCATTCTCCTCCTGTATGTTCTGTGACCTCACAAGCGATATATATATATATATATATATATATATATATATATATATATATATATATATATATATATATATATATATATTATAAAACAGGAAAGATAGAGGTAGAGTGCAGTGAGGCACAACTTGGTACATGATTCACCCGAGGTAGTGTGTCTGGGGTCGTCACCTGAGAGAGGGAGAGATGACTTGCATCTTGTCATCCCACACTTGGGCATTAAACCCACGTAAGTAAACTCTTGACTATCGAGGAGTAGCACAAAGATGCTGCACTTGTAACATGTTACATTGTTAATTGAAATAGTGTCAGAGATACGCTGAGTAATGACGGCAGCCATTGACCAGGTCATCCACACTCGTCCAGTACATGTACAAGGACTTCGTGATGAACTTAGTAACACACACACACACGCGCGCGCGCGCGCGCGCGCGCACACACACACACACACACACACACACACACACACACACACACACACACACACACAACTAACGTAGTATTACCTTGGATAAAGCATGTAATATCTTCCTTCTCATTCTCATTTGCTTGTTGTTCGTCTCATTCTCTTCATTGTCTTTCATTCCCTATTCCTCGTCCTTTAAATTTCTCCCCCCCTCCCCCTCCCCCTCCCCCTCCCCCTCCTCCAACTCCTCGACCTCCTCATCATTTCAAGTGTTAACTATTCCAGCGAGTATAAACCAGAGATCCCAGCTTACCTCCCTCAGGGCTTTATATAATATATATATATATATATATATATATATATATATATATATATATATATATATATATATATATATATATATATATATATATATATATTCTGAGGATAGATTAACGTGTCTTAGTTGAGATCTTGAGATCTTGTGTTGATAATGTGACAAGCACCATCACCAACACACCATCACCAACACACCATCACCAACATAGCATCACCAACACACCATCATCAACACACCATCACCAACACACCATCACCAACACACCATCAACAGCACACCATCACCAACACACCATCAACAGCACACCATCACCAACACACCATCAACAGCACACCATCAACAGCACACCATCACCAACACACCATCACCAACACACCATCACCAACACACCATCAACAGCACGCCATCACCAACACACCATCACCAACACACCACCAACACACCATCACCAACACACCATCAACACACCATCACCAACACACCACCAACACACCATCACCAACACACCATCAACACACCATCACCAACACACCATCAACACACCATCACCAACACACCCACCACCACCACTACCACCATCCCCTCCACCACCACCACTATCCCCTCCACCACCACCACTATCCCCTCCACCACTACCACCATCCCCTCCACCACCACCACTACCACCTTATCAAAACCATTGCCACCAACAACTCCACTAGACACTTAAAATTACTGGAGTGGCGCTTACATCAGTGTGTGTGTGTGTGTGTGTGTGTGTGTGTGTGTGTGTGTGTGTGTGTGTACTTACCTAATTGTGGTTGAAGGGGTCGATTCACAGTTCCTGGTCCCGCCTCTTCACTGGTCGCTACTCGGTCACACTCTCCCTGCGCTTTATCATACCTCTTCTTAAAGCTATGTATGGATCCTGTCTCCACTACATCGCTTCCCAGACTATTCCACTACACTGACAACTCTGTGACTGAAGAAATACTTCCTAACATCTCTGTGATTCATCTGAGTCTTCAACTTCCAACTGTGACCCCTTGTTGCTGTGTCCCATCTCTGGAACATCCTGTCTCTGTCCACCTTGTCGATTCGTCTCAGTATTTTATGTCGTTATTGTATCCCCCCTATCTCTCCTGTCCTCCAGTGTCGTCAGGTCGATTTCCCTTAACCTCTCCTCGTAGGATACACCTCTTAGCTCTGGGACTAGACTTCTTACAAACCTGTTGCATTTTTTTTTGTGTGTGTGTGCTTACCCAATTGTGGTTGCAGGGATCGAATCATAGCTGTGTGTTCGTGTGTGTATCTGCGCACGTGTGCTCACCTATATGGGGTCGCAGAGGTCGATTGTGAGCTCCTGGTTTCACCTCTTCACTGGCGGCTACAGGTTTCACTCTCGTTCTTCGATCGCCTTATCGTACCTGTTCTTAGAGCTATGTATGGATCCTTGCCTTTACCACTTCACTGTCCAGTTCGTTATACTTCTTGGCTGAAAAAAAAATACAGCCTAACATCCCTGCGATTCATCTGAGTTTTTAACTCCCAGCTGTCCTCTCATGTTCCTGTGTCCCATCTCTTAACACTGTCAATTCCTCTCATTATTTTGTATATTATGTCCCATTGGACATACCTCTTAGCTCTGAAGTTAGCCACGTTGAAGATATACTTTCTCCAGTTTCTTGACATGCTTAGTGCCATACTGGTGTTGCATATTGCACCGTGATCGTGACAGGACCGTGAATGTGACAGGACCGTGAATGACTCCTTTCTTAGGTTCTTGGGAGCTAATCTTGGAGTGGGTTGTCACACTCACTAGGGGCCAGCTCGTATTCAATATCCCCTATGTCAGAATCGCTTAAGATAAATTCAGGGTCCAGCCTTGCTGGTTTATCCTCCCCCCACTCCTCTAGTTGTGTCCCTGACACGTTGGTGCTTGAAGTTTTCCATTACCACCTCTTGCATCTTAGTCCTCCACGGTTTTGCCACTCTATGTGGCTCCAGGTTCTCCCAGTCAATCTACTTGTGGTTAGAGTCTGCCAAGATCAGGAGCTTTGCATTGATCAATGTAGGCTCTTCTGACCACCTCTACCATGACCACCATCACTCTGTTATATTCTTCTCTTGGTCTCTTGTTTAGCGGAGGGTTGTACATCACTGCTATCACCACTTTGGGACCCCCGGTCTTGAGTGTAGTTACTAGATTCATTTCTGTTTTTCCTTTCCCAAAAACGTCAGTAGTTCCTGATAAGCAGTGCCATTCTTCCACCTCTTCTGTTTCCTGTGTGCATCCTCATAATCTGATATCCAGCTGAGAAGATCGTGTCTCTTATCTCTGTGAGGTTTGTCTCTGTGAGAGCTGTAATGCCTGAGAATGCCTCTATTTTTTATACCATTCATTACTCTCATTTGTTATTCTACCTACATTTGTGTACCATAATTTCAGCTTGTTACTGTGTTTTGGCTTTAGGCTTCCCGATTTCCTGGTCTTGGATCAGAGCGTGGGAGAGGATGATGGGGGTTGGGAACAAGGATGGGGAGTAGTTGATGAGAGGGTTCTTGTGCTGGAAGGGGTCATGATTGTAGATGTAGATGAGGATGGATGGGGAGATTGGAGATTAGAGGGTGGTGGGAGATGGCTAGAGTGAGGGGAGGCTAGGGTGAGGGGAGGCTAAGATGAGGGGAGGCTAAGATGAGGGGGGACAGTTGTGGGGAAAGTTCCTACACTGGGAGGGGTGAGACTGAGGGAGTGGGATGGGGAGTAGAATATGACTTGTTTGGTTCTACTGTGTTTGAGGTGGAAGGTGAGCTTGGCCTTGACGGGGGTTGATGCTGGGGTGAGCTTGATGTTCCACAGCTGTCAATGCTTTCCATGGCTTTCCTTCCTCTCTCCAGTGAATTTTTTTTTGTCTTGTGAATAAATAGTTGAGAAAACCGATAAATTGCACTAATGTTTCGTTTATCGATTTTTGTCTTCTCTTCCTCAGCTGTTTCCTATCCTTCACTGTTCCTTCTCGATCGAGGTACACACGTAGGTATCTTCCCACTTCCTTAACCATCATTCCTGTTCCATAATCTTTCTGTCATCTCTGTCTTAAGGGTCAGCTTGACTAGACATATTTTTCCCCTTCTTTAGCTTCCGAATTCCTGGAAATTTGTCCCTTGTTTTACTTCAGCCTCTCTGCCTCTCAGCTCAGCAATAGTCTCAATCTCCCAGTCTATCGTTATCCATATTTCTTCTTCAGTCTTCTCTTTGGCCTCCTGGAGACCAGGATAATCTGCTTCCTTCCCCATCATATTTCTGTGTCTGTTTTGAACAGTACCTTTGCTGTTCCTCTTGTCTAGTGTACCTCCTAGTCACTTTGTTCCTTCCCTATATCACCTACTCCTCCTGATTGCCTGAGAGCATTTCCATAAAATTCTTATTTACTTCCCCTTCCCTTCTTCTTGTCCTCCCACCTTTCACTATTCCTCCTTTCACCTCATTCCTTTCTTTTCCTCCGGTTCCCTCCTCAGCTCCCTCATACACCCAGGCTTGGTATCTTTACCTCAGCAGCTCCAACCCTTCTCGTCTATTTTACACCTTCTGTCGTGTGGGGTTCGAATGCTGGAATTGGGTATAAACACACACATCAGACCGCTGGTAACTTATAATTATGAGTACTAAAGGAGGAGTGCCATTCCTGCCCTGTCTTCTCTCTAACGTCTCGACTTGAACTGCTTGTACCGTGCCTGGAGGGCAAGCGGCACTCAGACATCATGCTTTGGTCAGCAGAATGACTCAGCAATGGTCAGTGATCACATAGGAAGACGGTGAATCAGTAACGATTGATATGAATCACATACTACTGACACTACTGGTAACTGATTCTAATGATATTTCTACAGATTCTCTCTCTCTCTCTCTCTCTCTCTCTCTCTCTCTCTCTCTCTCTCTCTCTCTCTCTCTCTCTCTCTCTCTCTCTCTCTCTCTCTCTCTCTCTCCTTAAACATGTGAGAATTGCTAAACATTATTTTTTCTCCATTCTTCCACCTTCTGTCTGAACCCAGCTAACATCAGGTCATTACCTCTTCCCTTTCGTTCTGTTTCTTCCTCAGCACCTCCTCCATTTTGCACATCTTCTGGCTCCCCCTTTCTTCTTTCTTCGGGTGTCGCCTAGTGAGTACTTGCAGCGAATACTGTTCAATGAAACGCTAGTTCTTTCCTTGTTGTGAGGCTAGCTAATTCTGTACTGATCAGCAGTGTGTGTGTGTGTGTGTGTGTGTGTGTGTGTGTGTGTGTGTGTACTCGTATATGGCTGCAGGGGTCGATTCACAGCTTGTGTGTGTGCTTAACAGCGTGTGTGCGCGTCCCTGATGTACGTGTGCGTGGAGTCTCCGCGTGCGTGCATACTAAACATGTTTGTTCATGTACCCCCACACCTGGTGTAAGTGACTATCTGTCTTTCAAACAGCTTGTGCCTATGTGTTTCTCTCTTCACGACTCTTATGCAGTCATGCGTCTGTGTCTACAAGTATCAATTGCAGGCGCAGTTTTGGAATTTCTTCAACTAGGAGGAAACAGTTCTCTGTCGTCAAGGTTCTCACCTGTTATAAGTTGTTACCTGTTACATGGTTCTTCAAGGTAATGAGTGTTCTTTCACAGTTTCCTAAGTGAAAGGCATTCAGAGGCTTGATGGTTACATTGTGGGAACACTCACAGTGTGCTACTACACTCTGATGAATGATACATTGTGGGTACACCCACAATATTCCATCACACAGGATGGGTTCCTTGTCATGTTCCGTCACGTAGGATGGGTACACTGTCATATTCCACCACACAGGATGGGTACACTGTCATATTCCATCACACAGGATGGGTACACTGTCATATTCCACCACACAGGATGGGTACACTGTCATATTCCATCACACAGGATGGGTTCACTGTCATATTCCATCACGTAGGATGGGTACACTGTTATATTCCATCACACAGGATGGGTACACTGTCATATTCCATCACGTAGGATGGGTACACTGTCATATTCCATCACGTAGGATAGGTACACTGTCATATTCCATCACGTATGATGGGTACACTGTCATATTCCATTACATAGGATGGGTTCCTTGTCATATTCATCACGTAGGATGGTGTTTGATCTTCTCATGCATTACAAATTTATCTGTTATCTCTTTGTGGTCACAGTGGTGGCCCATCCTAACAGTGTGTGCATAGAAATTCAGAGTTGGATGAATCAAACTAGGCTAGTATTGTATAGTGGGCAGTGTACTATCAATAGTCTAACAATAGTCTCGTAACCCACCTTTTCAATAGGTTATCTACTTTTTTTTTCACAGTGAATTGCTCTTTGTGTCTCCAAAACAGATGTTTTGCGGATAATGACGATGTTGACACAAGTGAGTTTTCAGATCTGAAACTTTTTAAAGATGGTGGTAGTTTGTGCTCTCTCTCTCTCTCTCTCTCTCTCTCTCTCTCTCTCTCTCTCTCTCTCTCTCTCTCTCTCACCGTTAAAAAACTCAATCAGTGAGAGACGTGTGTGACGAGAGGGAGCTGAGATATTGATTCACGTCTGAGTTTCCTACTGGCTGCTGCCCATGTTGTTATGAGTGTGTGGGGGTCCCTCCAACCCACACCAGCAGCTCTTCCCAACCCACAGTCACGACGACTCCCGTATGTGTGTCTGCAGGGGTCGAGGCATAGCTCCTGGACCCACCTTTTACTCAACATTTATTAATTATTATTATTATTATTATTATTATTATTATTATTATTATTATTATTATTGTTATTGGGGGTAATGGAAGGCAGTCAGGCTTGATTCGAGGAATTGGATCAGGGCTTAAATTCTTGAGATCAAGAGCCCCTTACTAGTATCAAGGAAACTGTCTGGGGGATCACGTCACCACACCACATATTAATGAAACTGTATATTAGTGATCCTTGGATCACACAACAAGATCCTGGTATGTTGTGATGATCCTTGGATCATTCGTCAACATCCTGGTATGTTGTGATGATCCTTGGATCATTCGTCAACATATATATGTCGTGCCGAATATGTAAAACTGGTCAATTAGCAAGAACTCATTTAAAATTAAGCCCTTTGTCAAATTTTCTCTTATATGTTTAAAGATATATTTTTTTCATTAATGTTGATGTAAAAATTTATAATTTTGCACCAAAAGGAACTTAGAAAACTTACGTAACCTTGTTATAAGAAACGCAATTTATTTTAGCCTAACCCAACTAAGTATATTTTAGATTTGTTTACAATAATTTAATACTAAGCAAACACAGAAAAATATATTTTTTTCGTTAGGTTCAGAACGATTTTGGCGAAATTATTGCATACACAAATTTTCACTTGTCCTATATGGCAAGATGAACGTTGCTATTTAAGCCAAGATCGCAAATTCTGTGATGATCTATTCGGCACGACATATATATATATATATATATATATATATAAGATATATATATATATATATATATATATATATATATATATATATATATATATATATATGTCGTGCCGAATATGTAAAACTGGTCAGTTAATAAGAACTCATTTAAAATTAAGTCCTTTCTAAAATTTTCTCTTATACGTTTAAAGATATATTTTTTTCATTAATGTTGATGTAAAAATTTATAATTTTGCACCAAAGGAATCTTAGAAAACTTACCTAACCTTATTATAACAAGCGCAATTTATTTTAGCCTAACCCAACTAAATATATTTTAGATTTGTTTACAATAATTTAATACTAAACAAACACAGTGAAATATATTTTTTTCGTTAGGTTCAGAATGATTTTGGCGAAATTATTGCATACACAAATTTTCACTTGTCCTATATGGCAAGATGAACGTTGCTATTTAAGCCAAGATCGCAAGTTCTGCCTATTCGGCAAGACATATATATAGAGTATATATATTTATATATATATATATATATATATATATATATATATATATATATATATATATATATATATATATATATATATATATATATATAATGAAATATATTTTTTCGTTAGATTCAGAACTATTTCTGCGAAATTATTGCATACACAAATTTTCGCTTGCCCTATTCGGCAAGAAGTGCTTTGCTATTTAAGCCAAAATCTCAAGGTATATATATGTACAGTGGAAGGCTGTTAGGGTGTTAGTCGACTGGTTTGGGCGGCATCCTGGGGAAGGGATCAGATCATTTTTCAGTCTGATGACGTGTCTTTGTACGGGTTATCCTGGTTTACTAACCCACTGGCTTAATCATCTAAATCAGATCTCACCTGGACCTGATTTATCCCAGAACAACGTTGAGACGGCCATAAGTGTTCGTATGACCCATGAAATAGAGGAACTGACCACTTTCTATCGAGATTGATAGACTGACCAGATATCACAGCTGAGGGACTGACCACCTCATTGTAACCCTCGACGTCTATGCCCCATTACTGTGTGCGTTAGACTGATAAAGCCACTGACCGCCGTAGCGTCTCCTCAGTAAAGACACCCAGATGTTGCACATGTCTTATTCATCAATAAAGACACCTAGGTGTTGCACATGTCTTATTCATCAATAAAGACACCCAGGTGTTACACATGTCTTATTCATCAATAAAGACACCCAGGTGTTGCACATGTCTTATTCATCAATAAAGACACCCAGGTGTTACACATGTCTTATTCATCAATAAAGACACCCAGGTGTTGCACATGTCTTATTCATCAATAAAGACACCCAGGTGTTACACATGTCTTATTCATCAATAAAGACACCCAGGTGTTGCACATGTCTTATTCATCAATAAAGACACCTAGGTGTTGCACATGTCTTATTCATCAATAAAGACACCCAGGTGTTACACATGTCTTATTCATCAATAAAGACACCCAGGTGTTGCACATGTCTTATTCATCAATAAAGACACCCAGGTGTTGCACATGTCTTATTCATCAATAAAGACACCCAGGTGTTACACATGTCTTATTCATCAATAAAGACACCCAGGTGTTGCACATGTCTTATTCATCAATAAAGACACCCAGGTGTTACACATGTCTTATTCATCAATAAAGACACCCAGGTGTTGCACATGTCTTATTCATCAATAAAGACACCTAGGTGTTGCACATGTCTTATTCATCAATAAAGACACCCAGGTGTTGCACATGTCTTATTCATCAATAAAGACACCCAGGTGTTGCACATGTGTTAGTCATCAATAAAGACACCCAGGTGTTGCACATGTGTTATTCATCAATAAAGACACCCAGGTGTTACACATGTCTTATTCATCAATAAAGACACCCAGGTGTTGCACATGTCTTATTCATCAATAAAGACACCCAGGTGTTACACATGTCTTATTCATCAATAAAGACACCCAGGTGTTACACATGCACATCAATAAAGTGTTAGTCATCAATAAAGACACCCAGGTGTTGCACATGTGTTAGTCATCAATAAAGACACCCAGGTGTTGCACATGTGTTAGTCATCAATAAAGACACCCAGGTGTTGCACATGTGTTAGTCATCAATAAAGACACCCAGGTGTTGCACATGTGTTAGTCATCAATAAAGTCACCCAGGTGTTGCACATGTGTGTTAAGACAGGGTGCTGCCACACACCTGAGCACAGGTAGACACAGGCAGTAATAACAGCACTATGCTAAGATAATATTAAAAATAATAATACTCTTGGAATATTATCTTAGTCTATGAGAAAGAAGCTTAAAGCTTCCATCGTGAATATTGTTCCATGAACACTCAGCGTTGTTCCACGAACGTTGAATATTGCGCCGTGAACACTCAGCGTTGTTCCACGAACGTTGAATATTGCGCCGTGAACACTCAGCGTTGTTCCACGAACGTTGAATATTGCGCCGTGAACACTCAGCGTTGTTCCACGAACGTTGAATATTGCGCCGTGAACACTCAGCGTTGTTCCACGAACGTTGAATATTGTTCCATGAACACTCAGCGTTGTTCCACGAACGTTGAATATTGCGCCGTGAACACTCAGCGTTGTTCCACGAACGTTGAATATTGCGCCGTGAACACTCAGCGTTGTTCCACGAACGTTGAATATTGCGCCGTGAACACTCAGCGTTGTTCCACGAACGTTGAATATTGCGCCGTGAACACTCAGCGTTGTTCCACGAACGTTGAATATTGTTCCATGAACACTCAGCGTTGTTCCACGAACGTTGAATATTGCGCCGTGAACACTCAGCGTTGTTCCACGAACGTTGAATATTGCGCCGTGAACACTCAGCGTTGTTCCACGAACGTTGAATATTGCGCCGTGAACACTCAGCGTTGTTCCACGAACGTTGAATATTGCGCCGTGAACACTCAGCGTTGTTCCACGAACGTTGAATATTGTTCCATGAACACTCAGCGTTGTTCCACGAACGTTGAATATTGCGCCGTGAACACTCAGCGTTGTTCCACGATCGTTGAATATTGCGCCGTGAACACTCAGCGTTGTTCCACGAACGTTGAATATTGCGCCGTGAACACTCAGCGTTGTTCCACGAACGTTGAATATTGCGCCGTGAACGCTCAGCGTTGTTCCACGATCGTTGAATATTGCGCCGTGAACACTCAGCGTTGTTCCACGAACGTTGAATATTGCGCCGTGAACACTCAGCGTTGTTCCACGATCGTTGAACATTGTCATGAACGATGGATATTCGTGAACTTTGCACACGTTGAACATTGTGCCATGGACACTGAAGATTGTACCATAGACATTGAAGATTGTACCATAGACATTGAAGATTGTACCATAGACATTGAAGATTGTACCATAGACATTGAAGATTGTACCATAGACATTGAAGATTGTACCATAGACATTGAAGATTGTATCATAGACATTGAGCATTGCACCGTGAATTCTGATCATTGTTCCACATATATTGAACATTGTACCATGAACATTAGTGTGAATTATAGTGTTAGAAAGTTGTCTGAGGTATACCAGCTGTGTCAGTGTTGTGAGGAGTCAGGGATACCAGCTGTGTCAGTGTTGTGAGGAGTCAGGGATACCAGCTGTGTCAGTGTTGTGAGGAGTCAGGGATACCAGCTGTGTCAGTGTTGTGAGGAGTCAGGGATACCAGCTGTGTCAGTATTGTGAGGAGTCAGGGATACCAGCTGTGTCAGTGTTGTGAGGAGTCAGGGATACCAGCTGTGTCAGTATTGTGAGGAGTCAGGGATACCAGCTGTGTCAGTATTGTGAGGAGTCAGGGATACCAGCTGTGTCAGTGTTGTGAGGAGTCAGGGATACCAGCTGTGTCAGTATTGTGAGGAGTCAGGGATACCAGCTGTGTCAGTATTGTGAGGAGTCAGGGATACCAGCTGTGTCAGTGTTGTGAAGAGTCAGGGATACCAGCTGTGTCAGTATTGTGAGGAGTCAGGGATACCAGCTGTGTCAGTATTGTGAGGAGTCAGGGATACCAGCTGTGTCAGTGTTGTGAGGAGTCAGGGATACCAGCTGTGTCAGTATTGTGAGGAGTCAGGGATACCAGCTGTGTCAGTATTGTGAGGAGTCAGGGATACCAGCTGTGTCAGTATTGTGAGGAGTCAGGGATACCAGCTGTGTCAGTATTGTGAGGAGTCAGGAATACCAGCTGTGTCAGTATTGTGAGGAGTCAGGGATACCAGCTGTGTCAGTGTTGTGAGGAGTCAGGGATACCAGCTGTGTCAGTATTGTGAGGAGTCAGGGATACCAGCTGTGTCAGTATTGTGAGGAGTCGGGGATACCAGCTGTGTCAGTGTTGTGAGGAGTCAGGGATACCAGCTGTGTCAGTATTGTGAGGAGTCAGGGATACCAGCTGTGTCAGTGTTGTGAGGAGTCAGGGATACCAGCTGTGTCAGTGTTGTGAGGAGTCAGGGATACCAACTGTGTCAGTGTTGTGAAGAGTCAGGGATACCAACTGTGTCAGTGTTGTGAAGAGTCAGGGATACCAGCTGTGTCAGTGTTGTGAGGAGTCAGGGATACCATCTGTGTCAGCGTTATGAGAGCAGTCAGGGATACCAGCTGTGTCAGTGTTATGAGAGCAGTCAGGGATACCAGCTGTTGTCTCACTAGTGTGTGTATAAACCTAATATTTCTGCTTCTCTGTGGGACTCGAATAGGTGCTGGCACCAACAGTTTGACGGATCAGGTTATTAAGTGAAGATGCTTAGTGTTGTGTAGGTCAGCAGGGGTCACAACCTCTGGCATTATCTACTGCCGAATATTTAGAAATTTCTAACATGTTGGGATGTGGCTGTTTGGGTTCGATCCCCCACTCTTTTTCTCCCTACCTACCAACCTTCCTTCCTTCTCTCTCCCTTCCCTCCCACTTTTTCTCACTTCTTTCCCTCCATCCCTCTATCTCTTCTAGCACCCACTGCACCCACCTGAACAGTAGAGGAACCTTGAACAGTGCTCAGTCAAGGTGACCACCTCCATAACAGCATCCACATGCTGAACACGATGACCTTGTTGGCTCTAGCTCTTGGTCAGCTTTGACAACACACACACACATACAGTGAAGAGGCGGGGCCAGGAGCTATGAATCGACCCCTGCAACCACAAGTAGGCGAGTACAACTAGGTGAGTACACATACACAGAGTTACAGTGGGCATCTGTGACGAGCGGGGTCCCACAAGGGTCAGTCCTAGGACCAGTGCAGTTCTTGGTATATGTAAATGACATGACGGGAGGGATTCACTCAGAAGTGTGTCTGTTTACAGATGATGTGAAGTTAATGAGAAAAATCAAATCAAATGAGGCTCAGGCAGGACTACAAAGAGACCTGGACAGACTGGACACCTGGTCCAGCAACTGGCTACTCGAATTTAACCCTGCAAAATGCAGAGTCATGAAGATCGGGGAAGGGCAAAGAAGACTGCAGACGGAGTATAGGCTAGGTGGCCAAAGACTGCAAACATCGCTCAACGAGAAAGATCTTGGGGTGAGTATAACACCGAGCATGTCTCCAGAAGCACACATCAACCAGATAACTTCTGCAGCATGTGGGCGCCTGGCAAACCTGAGAATAGCTTTCCGATACCTTAGTAAGGAATCGTTCAAGACACTGTACACCGTGTACGTCAGGCCCATACTGGAGTATGCAGCACCTGTTTGGAACCCACACTTGGTCAAGCACGTCAAGAAATTAGAGAAAGTGCAAAGGTTTGCAACAAGGTTAGTTCCAGAGCTGAGGGAAATGTCCTACGAAGAAAGGTTAAGGGAAATCGGTGTGACGACACTGGAGGACAGGAGGGTTATGGGAGACATTATAACGACATACGAAATACTGCGAGGAATTGACTAGGTGGACAGAGACGGGATGTTCCAGAGGTGGGACACAGAAACAAGGGATCACAATTGTAAGCTGAAGACTCAAATGAGTCAGAGATGTTAGGAAGAATTTCTTTAGTCATAGAGTTCTCAGGAAGTGGAATAGTCTGGCAAGTGATGTAGTGGAGGCAGGAACCATATATGGTTTTAAGACGAGGTATGATAAAACTCAAGGTGCAGAGAGAGAGAGGACCTAGTAGCGATCAGTGAAGAGGCGGGGCCAAGAGCTATGTATCGACCCCTGCAACCACAAATAAGTGAGTACACACAAACACACACACACACACACACACACACAAACGAGTTAGGTAATGAAAGACTGGATATCACATTGGAGGAAGGGAGTATGGAGAATGTGAATGTATTCGGATATTTGGGAGTGGCTGTGTCAGCAGATTGGTTTGTGAAAGATGAGGTGAATCATAGAGCTGATGAGGGGGGAAAAAAAGGTGAGTGGTGCACTGAGGAGTCTGTGAAGACAAAAAATATTATCCATGGAAGCAAAAAGGCGAATGTATGAGAGTATAATGGTACCAACACTTATATGGGTGTGAAGCATGGGTTGTGAGTGTTGCAACAAGGAGAAGGCTGGCGGTAGTGGAGATGTCATGTCTGAGGGCAATGTGTGGTGTGGATATTATGCAGAGAATCTAAGTTTGGAAATTAGGAGGAGGTGCGGGATTACCAAAACTATTATCCAGAGGGCAGAGTAGGGGTTGAGGTGGTTCGGACATTAAGAGAGGTTGGAGCACAATAGAATAACTTGGATGGCATGTAAATCTGTAGTGAACGGAAGGTGGTGTAAGGGAAACGTTGGAGGGACGGGGTAAAGGAGGTTTTGTGTGCGAGGGGCTTAGACTTCCAGCAAGCGTGTGTGAGTGCATGTTAGGTGGAGAATGGAGGCAAATGGTTTTTAAGACTTGACGTGCTGCTGGAGAGAGAGCAAAGTAACATGAAAGGATTCAGGGAAACCGGTTAGCTGAACTTGAGTCCTGGAGGTGGAGAGTGCAGTTCCTGCACTCTGAAGGAGAGGTAGAGATATGCTACAGCTTTTGAACTGTAGTGATGGAGTGATGACGATAATCCCATTGCTCATAGCAATGGGATTATCGATCATCAAGATTCATTTCTGGGCCACAAAAATCACTGGTAACACGCCAGCAAAACTTGAGAAACAGTCTAAAATTCAGTAAAGGAAATAACAGGAAAAAGGTCGGAAAACGTGGACTATGAATCAGTTACTCTTCAAGACAAGCCACAATGATGATAAACTCACACCTCAACTCATCACAAGATGATGCACTGTGATTATTTCTGAGTCAACAAGTTGTTTTACAGATTTAATGTTACTTGAGTTCAAGTTCAAATTGTGTTTTATGTTAATTTTTCTAATATTCAAGTGCAGAGCATTTTTGGCTCATTTGGTAGCGCACTCGACTCACACATTGAGGTCCGTGGTTTGATTCCCGGTACGTTTGGAAACACTGGGTGTGTTTCCTTACAACACCTGTTGTCCCTGTTCAACCATGAGTAAAATGAGTACCTGGGTGTTAGTGGACTGGTGTGGGTCGCATCCTGGGTGTTAGTGGACTGGTGTGGGTCGCATCCTGGGTGTTAGTGGACTGGTGTGGGTCGCATCCTGGGTGTTAGTGGACTAGTGTGGGTCGCATCCTGGGTGTTAGTGGACTAGTGTGGGTCGCATCCTGGGTGTTAGTGGACTGGTGTGGGTCGCATCCTGGGTGTTAGTGGACTGGTGTGGGTCGCATCCTGGGTGTTAGTGGACTAGTGTGGGTCGCATCCTGGGTGTTAGTGGACTGGTGTGGGTCGCATCCTGGGTGTTAGTGGACTAGTGTGGGTCGCATCCTGGGTGTTAGTGGACTGGTGTGGGTCGCATCCTGGGTGTTAGTGGACTGGTGTGGGTCGCATCCTGGGTGTTAGTGGACTGGTGTGGGTCGCATCCTGGGTGTTAGTGGACTGGTGTGGGTCGCATCCTGGGTGTTAGTGGACTGGTGTGGGTCGCATCCTGGGTGTTAGTGGACTGGTGTGGGTCGCATCCTGGGTGTTAGTGGAGTGGTGTGGGTCGCATCCTGGGTGTTAGTGGACTGGTGTGGGTCGCATCCTGGGTGTTAGTGGAGTAGTGTGGGTCGCATCCTGGGTGTTAGTGGACTGGTGTGGGTCGCATCCTGGGTGTTAGTGGACTGGTGTGGGTCGCATCCTGGGTGTTAGTGGACTGGTGTGGGTCGCATCCTGGGTGTTAGTGGACTGGTGTGGGTCGCATCCTGGGTGTTAGTGGACTGGTGTGGGTCGCATCCTGGGTGTTAGTGGACTGGTGTGGGTCGCATCCTGGGTGTTAGTGGACTGGTGTGGGTCGCATCCTGGGTGTTAGTGGACTGGTGTGGGTCGCATCCTGGGTGTTAGTGGACTGGTGTGGGTCGCATCCTGGGTGTTAGTGGACTGGTGGGGGTCGCATCCTGGGTGTTAGTGGACTGGTGTGGGTCGCATCCTGGGTGTTAGTGGACTGGTGTGGGTCGCATCCTGGGTGTTAGTGGACTGGTGTGGGTCGCATCCTGGGTGTTAGTGGACTAGTGTGGGTCGCATCCTGGGTGTTAGTGGACTGGTGTGGGTCGCATCCTGGGTGTTAGTGGACTAGTGTGGGTCGCATCCTGGGTGTTAGTGGACTGGTGTGGGTCGCATCCTGGGTGTTAGTGGACTGGTGTGGGTCGCATCCTGGGTGTTAGTGGACTGGTGTGGGTCGCATCCTGGGTGTTAGTGGACTGGTGTGGGTCGCATCCTGGGTGTTAGTGGACTGGTGTGGGTCGCATCCTGGGTGTTAGTGGACTGGTGTGGGTCGCATCCTGGGTGTTAGTGGACTGGTGTGGGTCGCATCCTGGGTGTTAGTGGACTGGTGTGGGTCGCATCGTGGGTGTTAGTGGACTGGTGTGGGTCGCATCCTGGGTGTTAGTGGACTGGTGTGGGTCGCATCCTGGGTGTTAGTGGACTGGTGTGGGTCGCATCCTGGGTGTTAGTGGACTGGTGTGGGTCGCATCCTGGGTGTTAGTGGACTGGTGTGGGTCGCATCCTGGGTGTTAGTGGACTGGTGTGGGTCGCATCCTGGGTGTTAGTGGACTGGTGTGGGTCGCATCCTGGGTGTTAGTGGACTGGTGTGGGTCGCATCCTGGGTGTTAGTGGACTGGTGTGGGTCGCATCCTGGGTGTTAGTGGACTGGTGTGGGTCGCATCCTGGGTGTTAGTGGACTGGTGTGGGTCGCATCCTGGGTGTTAGTGGACTGGTGTGGGTCGCATCCTGGGTGTTAGTGGACTGGTGTGGGTCGCATCCTGGGTGTTAGTGGACTGGTGTGGGTCGCATCCTGGGTGTTAGTGGACTGGTGTGGGTCGCATCCTGGGTGTTAGTGGACTGGTGTGGGTCGCATCCTGGGTGTTAGTGGACTGGTGTGGGTCGCATCCTGGGTGTTAGTGGACTGGTGTGGGTCGCATCCTGGGTGTTAGTGGACTGGTGTGGGTCGCATCCTGGGTGTTAGTGGACTGGTGTGGGTCGCATCCTGGGTGTTAGTGGACTGGTGTGGGTCGCATCCTGGGTGTTAGTGGACTGGTGTGGGTCGCATCCTGGGTGTTAGTGGACTGGTGTGGGTCGCATCCTGGGTGTTAGTGGACTGGTGTGGGTCGCATCCTGGGTGTTAGTGGACTGGTGTGGGTCGCATCCTGGGTGTTAGTGGACTGGTGTGGGTCGCATCCTGGGTGTTAGTGGACTGGTGTGGGTCGCATCCTGGGTGTTAGTGGACTAGTGTGGGTCGCATCCTGGGTGTTAGTGGACTGGTGTGGGTCGCATCCTGGGTGTTAGTGGACTGGTGTGGGTCGCATCCTGGGTGTTAGTGGACTGGTGTGGGTCGCATCCTGGGTGTTAGTGGACTGGTGTGGGTCGCATCCTGGGTGTTAGTGGACTGGTGTGGGTCGCATCCTGGGTGTTAGTGGACTGGTGTGGGTCGCATCCTGGGTGTTAGTGGACTGGTGTGGGTCGCATCCTGGGGGGGAAAATGAGCCTAATTTACCCGAAATGCTCTGCATAACCAGGGGCTTTCTATATGGTATGTCACTGATGTTAACTATGGTCTGTACACATTGTATCATGCACTCATACATAAATCATCTGGACTCTGCGTATGACTGTGGGATTCAGAATGATTTCTGACGAACAAGAAAACTATTGAAAATACTTTTGAGAATATTTTAAGAAAGTACCATTAGTCACGACTCCAGAAAATGCTTGCAGCATTTAGGCTTCCATTTTTATCACGTCTAAATTATAATATTAGAAAGTAATTACTTCCTCTGAGAGCAAATGACTCAGGTGAAGGCAGGAGTTGGGTTACTCTTGGTGCCTCTGGCAGAATACACCACAGTTAGTGGCACTTCTAAATCTTCCGTATTAGAAGCTCAGTAGCCGAAGCTGGACAACGATGGACATGTCAATTTTGGGACCACAGTTCGAGCTTCTCGTCCATCTTTCTGTTTACTCATTGACAGTCGTTTATTACGATTTAATCTGAATTCGCATTATAATCAGTGACAAATACGTAACAACATGTACTAGATATGTATCTCTCACATCTCATGTACTGTACATGTCGTCTTTATATCAACAATGTATGTCTTAAATCTTTTGTACCATATTATGTAATAAAATATTCCTACTGGTAAAAAACAGTGAAAAGATGGGGTGTATAATATATATATATATATATATATATATATATATATATATATATATATATATATATATATATATATATATATATTATACACAAAACTAAGGGGAGAGTTGAATGATAGCTCTAGGCCTTTCGTGTTGCTGCAATCACATCAGGAGCTTGCATATACAATCACAGGAAGCGCCTTATAATGAAAATACACACACACACACACACACACCTAGTAGCAATCAGTGAAGAGGTGGGGCCAGGAGCTATGAATCGACTCCTGCAACCACAACTAGGTGAGTACACTCACAGACTTAAGAAAATAATATTTTATATTTGTGTCTCCAGGTGAGGAGCTCAACAGTACCTCGAACACCTCTGTTGCAACGGTATTAGTGAACGCTTCCGTTGCAACGGTAACAGTAGCCAGGTAAGATTCAAAGATATTTCCCGGTCTATGTAGAGCTTTATTTATCTGTGTAGAGCTTAATCTTATTATGAAAAGATATTTATCTCTGAGTAGAAGTTCATCTCATCCTGTGTCGAGCTTTACCTCGGTCTTCATACAGTCGTATGTGGATTAAAGTAAACTCATAATGTACACTGAGATAGACACCTCTAATATAAATTCTAAGAGATATTGCTCCCGGTAAGATATACACATCGCTGATATATATATATATATATATATATATATATATATATATATATATATATATATATATATATATATATATATATAGATATATGCAATAAGATCACAGTAAACAGGTGATTTCAGAATATGCAAAACAACCACTCTGAAAGAATAGAGAAATTCCAAGCGCTTTCGTGACTACTCACATTATCAAGGAACTATGAAAGTAAAGCATCCAAGGAAGCTATATAAGGGGTCTGGCCAGCACCTCACTATCAGATCCCACAACGGTTAAAACACCTGACACACGGCGACCCAACTTGGACAGGTCCTTTGCACAACTCACCCACAAACTATTCTACCCAAGAAAATTTAAAAATTATTATTTGTCCAGTGTATTATTAAATTCTTCCCAAATTTTATTAATTATAAATGGATCTAATTTATATAAACCAAAGGAAATATTCATATTATTGTCAAAACTGCTTTTTATGAAACGCTTGGAATTTCTCTATTCTTTCAGAGTGGTTGTTTTGCATATTCTGAAATCACCTGTTTACTGTGATCTTATTGCATATATATATATATATATATATATATATATATATATATATATATATATATATATATATATATATATATATATATATATATATCAGTGATTTCTTGCATTGACCAGGTAAGTATAACATCTTGTAGGAGTGAGGAAGAGCGAGTTGTGAATGTGGGGGAAGTTCGTGAGGCAGTGGGTAGAATGAAAGGGGGTAAAGTAGCTGGGAACATAAGAACATAAGAAAGGAGGAACACTGCAGGAGGCCTGTTGGCCCATACTAGGCAGGTCCTTTACAATTCATCCCACTAACAAAACATTTGACCAACCCAATTTTCAATGCCACCCAAGAAATAAGCTCTGATGTGCAAGTCCCACTCAAATCCAACCCCTCCCACTCATGTACTTATCCAACCTAAATTTGAAACTACCCAAAGTCCCAACCTCAATAACCCAACTAGGGAGACTGTTCCACTCATCAACTACCCTATTTCCAAACCAATACTTTCCTATGTCCTTTCTAAATCTAAACTTATCTAATTTAAATCCATTACTGCGGGTTCTCTCTTGGAGAGACATCCTCAAGACCTTATTAATATCCCCTTTATTAATACCTATCTTCCACTTATACACTTCGATCAGGTCTCCCCTCATTCTTCATCTAACAAGTGAATGTAACTTAACAGAAATGTTGAAGGTAAGTGGGTGTATAGTTTTGGAATGGTTGGTGCTTTTGTTCAGTATATATTCGAAAGTTGGGAAGGTACCGAGAGATTGGTAGAGAGAATGCAAAGTTACTTTGTGTAAGGGAAAAAGGAATTAAAAAAAAAAGTGTAATATTTACAGGGAATAAGACTGTTGAGTTTACTAGGTAAAGTGTTTGGTAGAGTTATTATTAAAAGAGTTAATGGTAAGATGGAGAGCAGGATAACAGATGAACAAGGAGGCTTTAGGAAGGGTAGGGGGTGTGTAGACCAAGTGTTGACAGTATAGCATATAAGTGAACAATATTTAGATAAAGGTAAGGAACCTTTCATTGCATTTATGGATTTGGAAAAGGCGTATGATTGGGTGGATAGAGGAAAAGTGTGGCAGATGTTGCAAATGTACGGAATAGGTAGGTTACTGAAAGCAGTTAAAAGTTTTTACGAGGATAGTGAGGCTCAGGTTAGAGTATGTAGGAGAGAGAGAGATTAGTGTCTAGTATAAGTAGGTCTTAGACAAGGATGTGTGATGTCACCATGGTTGTTTAGTATAATTATAGATGAGGTTGTAAGAGAAGTGAATGCTCGGGTGTTGGCAAGACGTGTGGAGTTAAAAGATAAAGAATCTAACACATAGTGGGAGTTGTCACAGTTGCTTTTTGCTGATGACACTGTGCTTTTGGGAAATTCTGAAGAGAAGTTGCAGAGGTTGGTGGATGAATTAGGAAGTGTATGTAATAGAAGGAAATTAAAAGTAAACATAGGAAAGAGCAAG
Organism: Cherax quadricarinatus; assembly: GCF_038502225.1. Taxonomy (NCBI): domain Eukaryota; kingdom Metazoa; phylum Arthropoda; class Malacostraca; order Decapoda; family Parastacidae; genus Cherax; species Cherax quadricarinatus. The sequence continues at coordinate 27,030,725 of NC_091340.1, read as the reverse complement.
TGATGGGAGTATCCAAAAAAAATATTGGCAACGAAAGATTTTATATTAGATTGGAGGGAAGGAGTATGGCGGAAGTAAATGTGTGTGCACTTATTCGGCAGTAGACTTACCAGCTGTTGACTCTATGGGAGATAAAGTGAACTAGTGAACAGACCAGTGAACATAAATGGGTGGTCCATTGTTACATCTGTGGAGGTGATGAATGTTATCCGTGGAGACAAAAACCAGAATATGATTCACGAAATCGTAATAACACGACTGCAAACAAACCATACCACGGGTGGGGATAGAACCCGCGATCAGAGAGTCTCAAAACTCCAGACCGTATGAGGGTATAGCGGGTCCAAGACTGTTGCATGGGTGTAAAGCATGGGTTTAAAATATTGCAGCGAGGAGGATGTTGGAGGCAGTGAAGATGTCGTGTCTGAGGGCAGTGTGTGGTGTGAGTATTATGCAGAGATCTCGTACTTTGGGGATTACGAGGAAGTGCGGAGTTAATAAGAGAATTCTCCAGAGAGCTGAGGAGGGGTTAAAGTTGTTAGCACATTTAGAGAGGTTATAGTGGAGGGAAGTGGGGTTAGGATCGTTATAAGAAAGGTTGGAGGGAGGGGTGAAGAAGTTTTTGTATGCGAGGGGCTTAGACATCCTGCATGAGTGTAGGAGTGTTAGGAGTGAATGGAGGCAAGTGGTTTATATGACTTGACGTGCTGTTGGAGTGTGAGGAAGATGAAGGGATTTAGGAAAATTGGTTAGTCAGACTTGAGTCCTGGAGGTGGGAAGTACAGTGTCTGCACTCTTGAGTGATGGTGTGTTTCTTCTTTTTAAGAACATAAGAACATAAGAACGAAGGAACACTGCACCCCACCTCGGTAGAAGATGGTCGGTATGCTAATACTATATATTCTGCTTGTGGAGGCTAATATAGCAAACGGGGAGTAGAATGAAATTAGCTCTGAGGCACCTACACCATCGTATGTCCTCGGATCACGGTACAACACCTAGCTCTGCTGGGTGCGTGATCTTTGTAGGATTGGATGGTCCTGTGGGTTAGAGCGTCGTGGAATTTTCGCTCACCATGAGGCGAGCTAAAACAACACGGGTTCGAACCCTTGTCTAGTTCCAGTGTTGTTATATATATATATATATATATATATATATATATATATATATATATATATATATATATATATATATATATATATATTTTATATATATATATATATATATATATATATATATATATATATATATATATATATATATATATATATATATATATATATATACTCACAATGAATAATATAAATCCACAATCTATATAGTTTGCGAATATATATAGCTACGAAAACAGAAAAATAAGCAAGTCTCAGACAGGAAGATTTCTCTCAATTTTCACTAATGAAAGTTAATAACTTTCTCTAAGTGAGATATAATGCCTTAGAAAGCTATTGTTGCTGTTATTATAAATGATGGTACAGCCATAATAGCTGCAGCTGAATTATAGCTGCAGGGCTAGCAAGCTGACTTCTGTGCGGCATCCTGGGGGAGGAGGAGAATATTACACCAGCTTGTAAATGAGTTGTGTTAGGATAACAGTTCTTAGCTTGTAAATGAGTTGTGTTAGGATAACAGTTCTTAGCTTGTAAATGAGTTGTGTTAGGATAACAGTTCTTAGCTTGTAAATGAGTTGTGTTAGGATAACAGTTCTTAGCTTGTAAATGAGCTATGATAACTCATTAACAAGCTAAGAACTGTTATGATAACTCTTAACTTGTAAATGAGCTGAGGTATGATAACATCTCTTAGCTTGTAAATGATAACAGCTCTTAGCTTGTAAATGATAACTCTTAGCTTGTAAATGATAACTCTTAGCTTGTAAATGATAACAGCTCTTAGCTTGTAATGATAACTCTTAGCTTGTAAATGATAACAGCTCTTAGCTTGTAAATGATAACAGCTATTAGCTTGTAAATGATAACTCTTAGCTTGTAAATTATAACAGCTTTTAACTTGTAAATGATAACAGCTTTTAACTTGTAAATGATAACAGCTTATTAGCTTGTAAATGATAACTCTTAGCTTGTAAATGATAACAGCTCTTAGCCTGTAAATGATAGCTCTTAGCTTGTAAATGATAACTCTTAGCTTGTAAATGATAACTTTTAGCTTGTAAATGATAACAGCTCTTAGCTTGTAAATGATAACTCTTAGCTTGTAAATGATAACTCTTAGCTTGTAAATGATAACAGCTCTTAGCTTGTAAATGATAACTCTTAGCTTGTAAATTATAACAGCTTTTAACTTGTAAATGATAACAGCTTATTAGCTTGTAAATGATAACAGCTCTTAGCCTGTAAATGATAGCAGCTCTTAGCTTGTAAATGATAACTCTTAGCTTGTAAATGATAACAGCTCTTAGCTTGTAAATGATAACAGCTCTTAGCTTGTAAATGATACCAGCTCTTAGCTTGTAAATGATAACAGTTCTTAGCTTGTAAATGATAACAGCTCTTAGCTTGTAAATGATAACTCTTAGCTTGTAAATAATAACAGCTCTTAGCTTGTAAATAACTCTTAGCATGTAAATGATAACAGCTCTTAGCTTGTAAATGATAACAGCTCTTAGCTTGTAAATAACTCTTAGCTTGTAAATGATAACAGCTCTTAGCTTGTAAATAACTCTTAGCTTGTAAATAATAACAGCTCTTAGCTTGTAAATGATAACAGCTCTTAGCTTGTAAATGATAACTCTTAGCTTGTAAATGATAACTCTTAGCTTGTAAATGACAACAGCTCTTTGCTTGTAAATGATAACTCTTAGCTTGTAAATGATAACTCTTAGCTTGTAAATGATAACAGCTCTTAGCTTGTAAATGATAACTCTTAGCTTGTAAATGATAACTCTTAGCTTGTAAATGATAACAGCTCTTAGCTTGTAAATGATAACTCTTAGCTTGTAAATGATAACAGCTCTTAGCTTGTAAATGATAACTCTTAGCTTGTAAATGATAACAGCTCTTAGCTTGTAAATTTAACTTTCTGCAATAAAAGCAATGGTCTGCCTTTGGGCAGCTTGAGAGAGAGAGAGAGAGAGAGAGAGAGAGAGAGAGAGAGAGAGATCTGGGAGTGAGAATGAATTTCTCTTAGCATGCAAACAGTATATTTTGAGAGAAAACTTTGCCCCTTCGTAACGCTGTCTTGCGTTACTTTTCTGTTTGTTATACGATACCTGGCCCTTGTGTAACACTGTCGTGTGTTATCTTGCCCCTTTGTTACGCAGTCCTGCTTTGCGTTGTGGGTGGCATCCTGGGTAGGGCGAGACGTATGGGCAAGTCTCCTAACACCTGTTATTGCTGTCACTGTTCACCTAGCAGTAAATAGGTACCTGGGTGTTAACTGTTGTGGGTGGCATCCTGGGCAGGGTGAGACGTATGGGCAAGTCTCCTAACATCTGCTGTTGCTGTCACTCTTCACCTAGCAGTAAATAGGTACCTGGGTGTTAGTTGACTGTTGTGGGTGGCATCCTGGGTAGAGCGAGACGTATGGGCAAGTCTCTTAACACCTGCTGTTGCTATCACTCTTTATCTAGCAGTAAATAGGTACCTGGGTGTTAACTGTTGTGGGTGGCATCCTGGGCAGGGTGAGGTTGGGTTGAGGTGAGGTTGGGTTGGTCGGGTTGAGGGGTTGTAGTATCAGCTAGTTTAATGTTATTTGTAGTTTCTGATTGCTAGTCTCGTTCCTCCATCCTGGCTTCTGTGTTCACTATTCAATGGGAGATAAACCAGACACATGTACAACACCTCAATTATGTGCCACCTGTGTCTACTCATTTCCACAGAGTGCCAATTCAGTGCCATTCGATGATAGACTGAGGCCCTGAATCTGCACTTTCTAGAAAGGCATAGAATTAGGGGAAGGTATGATTAAGGTATATAAATGGAAAATAGGAATAAATAAAGGGAATACATATAACATGCTAAATATATTTAACTTAGACAGGATTCGCAGCAATGGTTTCAAGTTGGATAAATTTAGATTTAGAAAGAATATAGGAAAACACTGGTTTGGCAATAGAGTTGTGGACGAGTGGAACAAACTCCCGAGTAGCGTTATTGAAGCTAAAACCTTGTGTAGCTTTAAATATAAGTTAGACAAATACATGAATGGGTGTGAGTTGGATTTACCTTGCATGGGCCAGTAGGCTTCCAACAGTGCTCCTTTATTTGTATATTCTTAACACTTGGGTGTCTTTATTGATGAATAAGACACATGTACAACACCTGGGTGTCTTTATTGATGAATAAGACACATGTACAACACCTGGGTGTATTTATTGATGAATAAGACACATGTACAACACCTGGGTGTCTTTATTGATGAATAAGACACATGTACAACAGCTGGGTGTCTTTATTGATGAATAAGACACATATACAACACCTGGGTGTCTTTATTGATGAATAAGACACATGTACAACACCTGGGTGTCTTTATTGATGAATAAGACACATGTACAACACCTGGGTGTCTTTATTGATGAATAAGACACATGTACAACACCTGGGTGTCTTTATTGATGAATAAGACACATGTACAACACCTGGGTGTCTTTATTGATGAATAAGACACATGTACAACACCTGGGTGTCTTTATTGATGAATAAGACACATGCAGAACGGCCACTGTGAAAAAAGTAGTGAAATTCCAAGCTCTTTCGTGATTTCTTCCATTATGACGGAACTGTACTATTGTTGTTATTGTCTGCAGTACTATTGTTGTTATTGTCTGCAGTACTATTGTTATTGTCTGCAGTACTATTGTTATTGTCTGCAGTACTATTGTTATTGTCTGCAGTACTATTGTTATTGTCTGCAGTACTATTGTTGTTGTCTGCAGTACTATTGTTATTGTCTGTAGTACTATTGTTGTTATTGTCTGCAGTACTATTGTTATTGTCTGCAGTACTATTGTTATTGTCTGCAGTATTGTTACTGTCTGTAGTATTATTGTTATTGTTTGCAGTACTATTGTTGTTATTGCCTGCAGTACTATTGTTGTTATTGTCTGCAGTATTGTTGTTATTGTCTGCAGTATTATTGTTATTGTCTGCAGTACTATTGTTATTGCCTGCAGTACTATTGTTGTTATTGCCTGCAGTACTATTGTTGTTAATGTCTGCAGTACTATTGTTATTGTCTGTAGTATTATTGTTATTGTCTGCAGTATTGTTATTGTCTGTAGTATTATTGTTATTGTCTGCAGTATTATTGTTAATGTCTGCAGTATTATTGCTATTGTCTGCAGTACTATTGTTATTGTCTGTAGTACTATTGTTATTGTCTGTAGTATTATTGTTATTGTCTGCAGTATTGTTATTGTCTGCAGTACTATTGTTATTGTCTGCAGTATTATTGTTAATGTCTGCAGTACTATTGTTTTTATTGTCTGCAGTACTATTGTTGTTATTTTCTGCAGTACTATTGTTGTTGTCTGCAGTATTATTTTTAATGTCTGCAGCACTATTGTTGTTATTGTCTGCAGTACTATTGTTATTGTCTGCAGTACTATTGTTAATGTCTGCAGTATTATTGTTATTGTCTGCAGTATTGTTATTGTCTGCAGTACTATTGTTATTGTCTGCAGTATTATTGTTATTGTCTGCAGTATTATTGTTATTGTCTGCAGTATTATTGTTATTGTCTGCAGTATTATTGTTATTGTCTGCAGTACTATTGTTATTGTCTGCAGTACTTTTGTTATTGTCTGCAGTACTATTGTTATTGTCTGCAGTACTATTGTTATTGTCTGCAGTATTATTGTTATTGTCTGCAGTACTATTGTTATTGTCTGCAGTATTATTGTTATTGTCTGCAGTATTATTGTTATTGTCTGCAGTATTATTGTTATTGTCTGCAGTACTATTGTTATTGCCTGTAGTATTATTGTTATTGTCTGCAGTATTGTTATTGTCTGCAGTATTGTTATTGTCTGCAGTACTGTTATTGTCTGCAGTATTGTTATTGTCTGCAGTATTGTTATTGTCTGCAGTTTTGTTATTGTCTGCAGTATTGTTATTGTCTGCAGTATTGTTATTGTCTGCAGTACTGTTATTGTCTGCAGTATTGTTATTGTCTGCAGTATTGTTATTGTCTGCAGTATTGTTATTGTCTGCAGTACTGTTATTGTCTGCAGTATTGTTATTGTCTGCAGTATTGTTATTGTCTGCAGTATTGTTATTGTCTGCAGTATTATTGTTATTGTCTGCAGTATTATTGTTATTGTCTGCAGTATTATTGTTATTGTCTGCAGTACTATTGTTGTTATTGCCTGTAGTATTATTGTCTGCAGCACTGTTATTGTCTGCAGTTTTGTTATTGTCTGTAGTATTATTGTTATTGTCTGCAGTATTATTGTTAATGTCTGCAGTATTATTGCTATTGTCTGCAGTACTATTGTTATTGTCTGTAGTACTATTGTTATTGTCTGTAGTATTATTGTTATTGTCTGCAGTATTGTTATTGTCTGCAGTACTATTGTTATTGTCTGCAGTATTATTGTTAATGTCTGCAGTACTATTGTTTTTATTGTCTGCAGTACTATTGTTGTTATTTTCTGCAGTACTATTGTTGTTGTCTGCAGTATTATTTTTAATGTCTGCAGCACTATTGTTGTTATTGTCTGCAGTACTATTGTTATTGTCTGCAGTACTATTGTTAATGTCTGCAGTATTATTGTTATTGTCTGCAGTATTGTTATTGTCTGCAGTACTATTGTTATTGTCTGCAGTATTATTGTTATTGTCTGCAGTATTATTGTTATTGTCTGCAGTATTATTGTTATTGTCTGCAGTATTATTGTTATTGTCTGCAGTACTATTGTTATTGTCTGCAGTACTTTTGTTATTGTCTGCAGTACTGTTGTTATTGTCTGCAGTACTATTGTTATTGTCTGCAGTATTATTGTTATTGTCTGCAGTACTATTGTTATTGTCTGCAGTATTATTGTTATTGTCTGCAGTATTATTGTTATTGTCTGCAGTATTATTGTTATTGTCTGCAGTACTATTGTTATTGCCTGTAGTATTATTGTTATTGTCTGCAGTATTGTTATTGTCTGCAGTATTGTTATTGTCTGCAGTACTGTTATTGTCTGCAGTATTGTTATTGTCTGCAGTATTGTTATTGTCTGCAGTTTTGTTATTGTCTGCAGTTTTGTTATTGTCTGCAGTATTGTTATTGTCTGCAGTACTGTTATTGTCTGCAGTATTGTTATTGTCTGCAGTATTGTTATTGTCTGCAGTATTGTTATTGTCTGCAGTACTGTTATTGTCTGCAGTATTGTTATTGTCTGCAGTATTGTTATTGTCTGCAGTATTGTTATTGTCTGCAGTATTATTGTTATTGTCTGCAGTATTATTGTTATTGTCTGCAGTATTATTGTTATTGTCTGCAGTACTATTGTTGTTATTGCCTGTAGTATTATTGTCTGCAGCACTGTTATTGTCTGCAGTTTTGTTATTGTCTGCAGTATTATTGTTATTGTCTGCAGTACTATTGTTGTTATTGCCTGTAGTATTATTGTCTGCAGCACTGTTATTGTCTGCAGTTTTGTTATTGTCTGCAGTATTATTGTTATTGTCTCTTCCGTCTTTATTCAGTCTAACAGGTTACGTCTCTGTATTCTTGCCGCTTCCTTATATTTTTTCCCATTATACACCCATGTTTGCTTGTCTCCCATTCTCTTTGTCTCTTCTTTACAATATTTGAAAAATTTCTCTCTCCACTCATTGCCTGGTTCTTTCTTTCTCTTCCTGAACTATTTTTTCTGTTTTCATATTTATTTTGTCATCTAATTTTTCAACTGAGGGATCAAGTGCCATTGATTATTCCTTTCTATACTTTTCAACATTTGTGTGTGTGTGTGTGTGTGTGTGTGTGTGTGTGTGTGTGTGTGTGTGTGTGTGTGTGTGTGTGTGTGTGTGTGTGTGTGTGTGTGTGTGTGTGTGTGTGTGTGTGTGTGTGTGTGTGTGTGTGTGTGTGTGTGTGTGTACTCACCTAATTGTACTCACCTAATTGTGGTTGCAGGGGTCGAGACTCAGCTCCTGGCCCCGCCTCTTCACTGATCGCTACTGGATCCTCTCTCTCTCTGCTTCCTGAGCTTTGTCATACCTCTTCTTAAAACTATGTATGGTTCCTGCCTCCACTACTTCACTTGCTAGGCTATTCCACTTGCTGACAACTCTATGACTGAAGAAATACTTCCTAATGTCCCTGTGGCTCGTCTGAGTCTTCAGCTTCCAGTTGTGACCCCTTGTCCCTGTGTCCCCTCTCTGGAGCATCCTATCTCTGTCCACCTTGTCTATTCCCCGCAGTATCTTGTATGTCGTTATCATGTCTCCCCTGACCCTTCTGTCCTCCAGTGTCGTCAGTCCGATTTCCCTTACCTTTCCTCGTACGACATTCCCTTGAGCTCTGGGACTAGCCTTGTTGCAAACCTTTGTACTTTCTCTAACTTCTTGACGTGCTTGACCAGGTGTGGGTTCCAGACTGGTGCTGCATACTCCAGTATGGGCCTAACATACACAGTGTACAGTGTCTTGAACGATTCCTTATTAAGGTATCGGAACGCTATTCTCAGGTTTGCCAGGCGCCCGTATGCTGCAGCGGTTATTTGGTTGATGTGTGCCTCCGGTGATGTGCTCGGTATTATGGTCACCCCAAGGTCTTTCTCCCTGAGTGAGGTCTGTAGTCTTTGTCCACCTAGCCTATACTCTGTCTGCGGTCTTCTTTGCCCCTCCCCAATCTTCATGACTTTGCATTTGGCTGGATTGAATTCGAGAAGCCAGTTACTGGACCACATGTCCAGCCTCTCCAGGTCTCTCTGCAGTCCTGCCTCATCCTCGTCCGATTTAATTCTTCTCATCAACTTCACGTCATCTGCGAACAGGGACACTTCAGAGTCTATTCCTTCCATCATGTCGTTCACATATATCAAAAATAGCACTGGTCCTAGAACTGACCCCTGTGGGACCCCGTTCGTAACAGGCGCCCACTCTGATACCTCTTCACGTACCATGACTCGTTGCTGCCTCCCTGTCAGGTATTCCCTTATCCATTGCAGTGCCCTTCCTTTTACGTGTGCCTGATCCTCCAGCTTCTGCACTAATCTCTTGTGGGGAACTGTGTCAAAGGCCTTCCTGCAGTCTAGGAAAACGCAATCTACCCAACCCTCTCTCTCGTGTCTTACTTCTGTTACCTTGTCATAAAACTCCAGGAGGTTTGTGATACAAGATTTGCCTTCCATGAACCCATGTTGGTTTTCATTTATAATCTTGTTCCTTTCCAGGTGTTCGACCACTCTCCTCCTGATAATCTTCTCCATGACTTTGCACACAATACATGTCAGAGACACAGGTCTGTAGTTTAGTGCCTCGTTTCTGTTTCCTTTCTTAAATATGGGGACTACATTAGCTGTCTTCCATTTCTCAGGTAGTTGCCCAGTTTCAAGGGATTGTGTGTGTGTGTTTGTGTGTGTGTGTGTGTGTGTGTGTGTGTGTGTGTTTGTGTGTGTTTGTGTGTGTGTGTGTGTGTGTGTGTGTGTGTGTTATGCAGTGACATGCAGAAAAAATATATAATATAGTTCCGGGAGTATACTGAAAGCGGAAGTACATTATTTCCTGAAAGTGAACGCGTTTTTTTCCTGTCAGTGAGGCAGTGGCCAGGACAGGAGCAGATGAGAGGTGTGTTTAGTTCAGTACGTGTAGGAAGGCGGCTGCTGGGGGAAGTAGTCATTGGTTGGTCTTAGTTTGAGTAGGTAATTTTGGTAATTTTTTTAGTGTATACTATAGGTGTTTGGGTTTAAGTGTTCTCATGTTTACCTGTAAAGCCCTAGTATACACCTGTTTATGCGAGAGTACTATGTGGTGTTTATCCTGCTGTTTAGTCTACCAGGAAGTGCAGAGGAGGGTGTGTATGTCATGGTGCCTCCCTGTTGATTTATTGCCTTTAGCTCATCAGTAGCAGTGAGCTAATGTGAACTGGATTGTGGTGGGTTTTCTTAGTAGTTATAAGTTGTATATAAGTTACTGTTATTAATATAGATATATTTTTATATGGGTAAGTTTTTGTCCTTCCTAATAATAATTAATATTGTTTAATATACGAGTACATGCTGGTCCAAGGTTTGCTATGTTTTTCACTGTAATTTTATAACACCTAAACAGTGTGAGCTGCCTTTAGCAGCCAGGAACATTTTATTGAAGTTATGACATTAAAGTCGTAACTGTGTGTGTGTGTGTGTGTGTGTGTGTGTGTGTGTGTGTGTGTGTGTGTGTGTGTGTGTTTTCTGCCACTACCGTCCACCGGACAGTTATATGGTTCATATCAACTAGTCGCTTCGGTGGAAAGAAAGGTCAGTTTCCTTTTAATTAAGGAATAGACTCCGAAGTGTCGTTGTTTGTAGACGATGTGAAGCTGTTGAGAAGAATTTAATCGGACGAGGACCAGGCGGAACTGTAATGGGATCTAGGCAGGCTGCGAGCCTGGTCCAGAAACTGGCTTCTGGAGTTCAACCCCACCAAGTGCAAAGTCCTGAAGATTGGGGAAGGGCAAAGAAGACCGCAGACGGAGTACAGTCTAGGGGGTCGGAGACTACAAACCTCACTCAAGGAAAAAGATCTTGGGGTGAGTATAACACCGAGCACATCTCCTGAAGCGCACATCAACCAAATAACTGCTGCAGCATATGGGCGCCTAGCAAACCTCAGAACAGCATTCCGACATCTTAATAAGGAATCATTCAGGACCCTGTACACCGTGTATGTCAAACCTATTTTGGAGTATGTGGCACCAGTTTGGAACCCACACGTAGCCAACCATGTAAGGAAATTAGAGAAAGCGCAAAGGTTTGCAACAAGACTAGTCCCAGAGCTAAGAGGTATGTCCTATGAGGAGAGGTTAAAGAAAATTAACCTGACGACACTGGAGGACAGGGGAGGTAGGGATGATATGATAACGACATATAAAATACTGAGAGAATCGACAAGGTGGACAGAGACAGGATGTTCCAGAGATGGGACACAGCAACAAGGGGACACAGTTGGAAGTTGAAGACACAGATGAATCACAGGGATGTTAGGAAGTATTTCTTCAGCCAAAGAGTTGTCAGTGTAGTGGAATAGTTTGGGAAGTGATGTAGTGGAGGCAGAATCCATAAATAGCTTTAACCCTTTAGGGGTTCGAGCCGTAGATATACACCTTGTCCACAGGGTCCAAGAATTTAAAAAAAAAAATGTCTTGTGTGTGTGCATGCGTGCATGTGTACAAACGACTATATATCGTTGTAGGAGTTGAGTCTCAAGTCCTGGCTCCTCCTCTTCACTGCCCGCCACTGGATTCTCTCTCATGTCCTCGAGAGCCTTGCATACCTCTGTGCCTCAGGTGATATACTCGGTACAATACTCACCCCAATGTCCTCCTTGAGTGAGGTTTATAATATTTGCCCTCTCATCCTGAGCCTGTACTTCGTTGATGGTCTTCTTTACCCATGCCGAATCCTCATAACATTGCATTTGCCTAGGTTGCATTGTAGTATTCCTTTGTCTTACCAGACCTGCAGACTCTCCAGGGTCATATGTAGTGTTTCCTGGTCCCACTTGTTTGTAATCTTATTAAGTCTCACATCTGCAAACAGTGACACCTCTGATTCTCTTCCACCCAGTCATTCGGGTACATAAGAAAAAGTGGTGGTCCCAATAACGACCTTTATGGAACCCCACACGTCACACTCGTCCAGTCTGACACCTCGGGGACGATCACTCAGTGTTTCCATCCTGTTAGTGGGCGTGAAGGCACAGAGTAAACCTGTTTTGTGATTCAGACGGCGTTTCAGGGTGCCCCGGGTGTTGTGTAGATTCCTTGAGCCATGAATAATCGATCCCTAAGGGGAACGAATAAATTCCCTTAGGGTTTCCAGGAACCCTCCTCAACCGGAAACCCCACAGGCCTCTGAAAATCACATGCTCCCATTCTCATACATATTTCATCAACCAGATCAGATAGTCATGAATGATCCAACAATTATGACCACCCAGTACATTAACAATGTTTGATTTTACTTGGTTTGGTAATGTTTTTTTAGGGTAGATTAACTTTGCAAACCACGTAAAACTAGGCCAGTGCGTAATTTGTTCTGGTTTGTTTTGGTTTCGTTTAGTCTGGTTAAGTTAGGACGGGTTTACTTAGAGTAGGTGAAGATTATGTTAGCTATGTCATGAAGATGCATTGCGTATTTCTCCTAATGATATATTGTAGGCTGTGTGAGTGTTATTGTACTACTGTTACTTCAAGTGTTTAATGTGATTCTGTGTGTCTTTCACGTGTTCTTTATAAAGGTTTACTGTAATGGACTTGTCTCCATGTCTGCTGTGTCAGGGATCATTTAAAATTAAAAATACGGAGGCCATCAAGGTTTATGATACGTTACTCACTGACTTACAATCATGGGGATCCGCTGGAGAGGTATTGGAGAAAGACTGACATCTGATTTATGGTCTGTTGAAGTTCTCACCCAACAGAAAGCCAGATAGCACAAGAATTGCCGGAGGAATTTTCGAAAAGACGGGTTACGTCATCTGCCTTCGAGTTCAAGACGGGAAACGATAGCCACAAGAGCGCCAAGATCAGCCGGGATGCCAGAAGCTGTAGTCCCGAAGCTGTGCTTATTCTGCAGTAAAGAGGACACCTGGCATCACCCTTCCGTGAGTTCCAGGTCAGTCTTACAGACGAAGTGCGGCAGAAGGTATTAGCAAAGATTGAAGATGATGTCCTCAATGTTGCAGTTGATCTCATGGCAAATAACCTTCTGTAGCACACGAACGTTTTGTGGAGTTCCGATATGATGCTGTGGTGAAGGAAGATAGAATAATTCAAAACATTGCCCAACACGTTCTTTTGAAGAAGTATTGCTTGTGATTGATGAAGGTATTTCAGCCAGAAGAACCCGCTTCTCTCTGGAAGATCTCCACGAAGAAGCCAGCTGCTGGAAGCAGCCACTTGGAAATAGCACTGAGAGTGACTGTACTGAGTTGACAATGATTCAATTAAAATTTCCAAAAGCAGTATAACATCTATGTGAAAGACTTCATCACTGAGAGGAAAAAAATCTTTAAAGGGCTCCATTACAGTTAAACAGTAAAACGACAGCAAAAAAAAAAAAAATAGCTCTTCAAGACCCAAAGCGGCTCAGCCATCGCCTAAATGAACATTGCAACAAATGCAGGTGAAGGTGACCTTGACTCGTTCTTCTCTCATGACCTTTAGACATTTTCTTCATCCATAAAAGAGTGAAGAAGTAATCATTCATAACAAAATGGACATCATCTAGCGCCTTGAGAAAGAACTTAATAATTCACTGGGTTATTTTTTTTTAGTGGATCAATCTCTGTCGTATGATTGCCTTTTTTAAGATGGTGGAGCACTCGTCCACACGCTGGTTTCTCGAGGTGGAACACTCATCCATACGCTGGTTTCTCGAGGTGGAACACTCATCCATACGCTGGTTTCTCGAGGTGGAACACTCATCCAAACGCTGGTTTCTCGAGGTGGAACACTTATCCAAACGCTGGTTTCTCGAGGTGGAACACTCATCCATACGCTGGTTTCTCGAGGTGGAACACTTATCCAAACGCTGGTTTCTCGAGGTGGAACACTCATCCAAACGCTGGTTTCTCGAGGTGGAACACTCATCCAAACGCTGGTTTCTCGAGGTGGAGCACTCATCCAAACGCTGGTTTCTCGAGGTGGAGCTTTCAAAAACAGTAAAGATACGTGTTACAAGAAGTACACTCAAAGGAAGTTTAGGAACATCTCTTTTTACATTTGGGATACCTGTGTACAAGAAGCCAAAGATGGCACCAGAGCATTTACGAGAAGCAGGAGTGTGTGGAAAAGTTGGCCCAGTGGTGTAAATAACTGGAAAATTATTTAAGTGCCTCAAAGATACCAAGAATAAAGAAGAACCCTTTCAGTACCTTGGAGAAGATTCCATGGAGACTCAGTGTTCTCCAGGTGATCTATACATCTCCGCTGATGGGAAGACAGTCAAACACTGGTGGCCAGGCCAAGACATGGATGCAGAACCACGAAGAAGCAGACACAGGACTCGTCTTGTAGTCTTCATGCTCTGAGGACAAGTCATTCAAGCATTATGCTGAGGATCTTCGACTCTTTTGTTATCATTCTTATCTATAATTTTCCTCTCTCTGAAGTCACAGTTGTTACCAACTGTGAAGTGCCTGTCACCCACAGCACTGGAAGGCATTAACGCATTGTGACTACCAGAGACTTTACTGAAACTTTAGATAGAAAAGTATATATCGGCCTTCGTCTGTTTACTAGTCACTGACTGTGGCTCAACTTCTGGCCTGAGAAGCCCTTCAAAACACCTTTATCTCAAAGCCTTGCATAAGTGCTATGATGTCCCTGAGGCTCTGGATTCCATCCCTTCCTTTAATGAACTGAAGATTGAAAGTTAACTCTCCGGTTCCCTTGAGCATTTTATTAATCGGGCGTATGAAGGAGGTGCTAGTTTGTTGAACAACCGCCCCGGGAAGCAGTCGTTCTGGCAACACCATCAGAATGTGGAGATAATTCCAGCAACTAGGAATGCTCTGTACCACCGCTATCAGAGGACTCACTACCAGTCCAGCATCTGCGTATCCAGCCATGATGCACTAGCTTCAGAACCAGACCTCTGCCTGCATGGTTGAATAAAACGTTGGAGGGAAGCTTGTTCCGCAGCACAAGTTGCAGCGGTGTGCCTGCAGCTGGCACAGTCAACCTTGCAGCTGCAACAAGAAAAGGCTATCATGCACAGCTCTCTGCAAATGTCTGTGTGAAACTCTGTAACTCTCAGTAATGCATTGTTATGACTGCGTCTGCTACAGTTATGACTGCGTCTGCTACAGTTATGACTGCGTCTGCTACAGTTGTGACTGCGTCTACTACAGTTATGACTGCGTCTGCTACAGTTATGACTGCGTCTGCTACAGTTATGACTGCGTCTGCTACAGTTATGACTGCGTCTGCTACAGTTATGACTGCGTCTACTACAGTTATGACTGCGTCTACTACAGTTATGACTGTGTCTGCTACAGTTATGACCGCGTCTACTACAGTTATGACTGTGTCTGCTACAGTTGTGACTGCGTCTGCTACAGTTGTGACTGCGTCTGCTACAGTTGTGACTGCGTCTGCTACAGTTGTGACTGCGTCTGCTACAGTTGTGACTGCGTCTGCTACAGTTGTGACTGCGTCTGCTACAGTTGTGACTGCGTCTGCTACAGTTGTGACTGCGTCTGCTACAGTTGTGACTGCGTCTGCTACAGTTGTGACTGCGTCTGCTACAGTTGTGACTGCGTCTGCTACAGTTGTGACTGCGTCTGCTACAGTTGTGACTGCGTCTGCTACAGTTGTGACTGCGTCTGCTACAGTTGTGACTGCGTCTGCTACAGTTGTGACTGCGTCTGCTACAGTTGTGACTGCGTCTGCTACAGTTGTGACTGCGTCTGCTACAGTTGTGACTGCGTCTGCTACAGTTGTGACTGCGTCTGCTACAGTTGTGACTGGGTCTGCCACAGTTGTGACTGTGTCTGCCACAGTTGTGACTGTGTCTGCCACAGTTGTGACTGTGTCTGCCACAGTTGTGACTGTGTCTGCCACAGTTGTGACTGTGTCTGCCACAGTTGTGACTGCGTCTGCTACAGTTGTGACTGCGTCTACTACAGTTGTGACTGTGTCTGCTACAGTTGTGACTGCGTCTGCTACAGTTGTGACTGTGTCTGCTACAGTTGTGACTGTGTCTGCCACAGTTGTGACTGTGTCTGCTACAGTTGTGACTGTGTCTGCTACAGTTGTGACTGTGTCTGCTACAGTTGTGACTGTGTCTGCTACAGTTGTGACTGCGTCTACTACAGTTGTGACTGTGTCTGCTACAGTTGTGACTGCGTCTGCTACAGTTGTGACTGCGTCTGCTACAGTTGTGACTGCGTCTACTACAGTTGTGACTGCGTCTGCTACAGTTGTGACTGCGTCTACTACAGTTATGACTGCGTCTACTACAGTTGTGACTGCGTCTACTACAGTTGTGACTGCGTCTACTACAGTTATGACTGCGTCTACTACAGTTGTGACTGCGTCTACTACAGTTGTGACTGCGTCTACTACAGTTGTGACTGCGTCTACTACAGTTGTGACTGCGTCTACTACAGTTGTGACTGCGTCTACTACAGTTGTGACTGCGTCTACTACAGTTGTGACTGCGTCTACTACAGTTGTGACTGCATCTACTACAGTTGTGACTGCGTCTACTACAGTTGTGACTGCGTCTACTACAGTTGTGACTGCGTCTACTACAGTTGTGACTGCGTCTGCTACAGTTGTGACTGCGTCTGCTACAGTTGTGACTGCGTCTACTACAGTTGTGACTGCGTCTACTACAGTTGTGACTGCGTCTACTACAGTTGTGACTGCGTCTACTACAGTTGTGACTGCGTCTACTACAGTTGTGACTGCGTCTACTACAGTTGTGACTGCGTCTACTACAGTTGTGACTGCGTCTGCTACAGTTGTGACTGCGTCTACTACAGTTAAGACTGCGTCTACTACAGTTGTGACTGCGTCTACTACAGTTATGACTGCGTCTGCTACAGTTGTGACTGCGTCTACTACAGTTGTGACTGCGTCTACTACAGTTGTGACTGCGTCTACTACAGTTGTGACTGCGTCTACTACAGTTGTGACTGCGTCTACTACAGTTGTGACTGCGTCTACTACAGTTATGACTGCGTCTACTACAGTTGTGACTGCGTCTGCTACAGTAAAATATTTATTTCAATATATAATTTAATATAAACTTTTGTGGTTCACGTTTACCTCGAGAAACGTATGATGTTGGATGCGATTTTTCATAGGCCTATAGGACTTCAGCCGGGAGGGGAGGAGGCTGGAGATCCTAAGGGATTTTTGCTGTCTCACTTTTGGGATGCATTATTGATGACCCTGGGAGTGTGGAAAACCCTGGGAGTGTGGAAAACCCACGGTGGCAGACTTTATCACGCTGTCTGCATCAACGTGTGAGTCAGTCCCACTGTGTGTGTAAGATAAAGAGAGAGAGAGTGTCCAGGATACCATACAAATGTCTGGTAAACACGAACCACCACCACTAGACTGGAAGGTAACATTCACCACCACTAGACTGGAAGGTAACATTCACCACCACTAGACTGGAAGGTAACATTCACCACCACTAGACTGGAAGGTAGCATTCACCACCACTAGACTGGAAGGTAACATTCACCACCACTAGACTGGAAGGTAGCATTCACCACCACTAGACTGGAAGGTAACATTCACCACCACTAGACTGGAAGGTAGCATTCACCACCACTAGACTGGAAGGTAACATTCACCACCACTAGACTGGAAGGTAACATTCACCACCACTAGACTGGAAGGTAGCATTCACCACCACTACACTGGAAGGTAGCATTCACCACCACTAGACTGGAAGGTAGCATTCACCACCACTAGACTGGAAGGTAACATTCACCACCACTAGACTGGAAGGTAGCATTCACCACCACTAGACTGGAAGGTAGCATTCACCACCACTAGACTGGAAGGTAACATTCACCACCACTACACTGGAAGATAACATTCACCACCACTAGACTGGAAGGTAACATTCACCACCACTAGACTGGAAGGTAGCATTCACCACCACTAGACTGGAAGGTAGCATTCACCACCACTAGACTGGAAGGTAACATTCACCACCACTAGACTGGAAGGTAGCATTCACCACCACTAGACTGGAAGGTAGCATTCACCACCACTAGACTGGAAGGTAACATTCACCACCACTACACTGGAAGGTAACATTCACCACCACTACACTGGAAGATAACATTCACCACCACTACACTGGAAGATAACATTCACCACCACTAGACTGGAAGGTAACATTCACCACCACTAGACTGGAAGGTAACATTCACCACCACTACACTGGAAGATAACATTCACCACCACTAGACTGGAAGGTAACATTCACCACCACTAGACTGGAAGGTAGCATTCACCACCACTAGACTGGAAGGTAGCATTCACCACCACTACACTGGAAGATAACATTCACCACCACTACACTGGAAGATAACATTCACCACCACTACACTGGAAGGTAACATTCACCACCACTACACTGGAAGATAACATTCACCACCACTACACTGGAAGATAACATTCACCACCACTACACTGGAAGATAACATTCACCACCACTACACTGGAAGGTAACATTCACCACCACTACACTGGAAGATAACATTCACCACCACTACACTGGAAGGTAACATCATAAGCTCAGAGTCACGGTGGTTCTGTCTGGTGTTAGCTGCGTGATATTCTATATTTCAAGGTAGGAAAAACTTGGGGCTTATCGAGAGTTCCGACACCCCTCTCACCCATCCAGCTACTGCCCACGCCCATTGTTGACTAACCTGACTAATCAGCAGAAACTCTGTGATTAGTCCTCATGCCTGGTCATAATGAACGACTGTTGAGGCGTCCCGTAGCTCGGCTGGTAGCGCACTCAGCTCACACATTGAGGTCCGTGGTTCGATCCCCAACAAATCTTATCGCATGCTTCAGACAATTCACACCGTCTGGGGACGGGGAGGGGTATGCCAGGGTCACACACTTAACCCCCAGTATTTTTACCCTCGCTCCTCGAGTGCCACTAGACACACTTGTGGGTTACATAGGAGCAGGAAGTGTGTGTCGGGTATTTTACAAGATTCTTACCAATAAAAGCGATGCTTCCGTAGCATCGAGTATTCCACCTCATATATATATATATATATATATATATATATATATTTTTATTATTTTTATTATTATTATTATCACACTGGCCGATTCCCACCAAGGCAGGGTGGCCCGAAAAAGAAAAACTTTCACCATCATTCACTCCATCACTGTCTTGCCAGAAGGGTGCTTTACACTACAGTTTTTAAACTGCAACATTAACACCCCTCCTTCAGAGTGCAGGCACTGTACTTCCCATCTCCAGGACTCAAGTCCGGCCTGCCGGTTTCCCTGAATCCCTTCATAAATGTTACTTTGCTCACACTCCAACAGCACGTCAAGTATTAAAAACCATTTGTCTCCATTCACTCCTATCAAACACGCTCACGCATGCCTGCTGGAAGTCCAAGCCCCTCGCACACAAAACCTCCTTTACCCCCTCCCTCCAACCCTTCCTAGGCCGACCCCTACCCCGCCTTCCTTCCACTACAGACTGATACACTCTTGAAGTCATTCTGTTTCGCTCCATTCTCTCTACATGTCCGAACCACCTCAACAACCCTTCCTCAGCCCTCTGGACAACAGTTTTGGTAATCCCGCACCTCCTCCTAACTTCCAAACTACGAATTCTCTGCATTATATTCACACCACACATTGCCCTCAGACATGACATCTCCACTGCCTCCAGCCTTCTCCTCGCTGCAACATTCATCACCCACGCTTCACACCCATATAAGAGCGTTGGTAAAACTATACTCTCATACATTCCCCTCTTTGCCTCCAAGGACAAAGTTCTTTGTCTCCACAGACTCCTAAGTGCACCACTCACTCTTTTTCCCTCATCAATTCTATGATTCACCTCATCTTTCATAGACCCATCCGCTGACACGTCCACTCCCAAATATCTGAATACGTTCACCTCCTCCATACTCTCTCCCTCCAATCTGATATTCAATCTTTCATCACCTAATCTTTTTGTTATCCTCATAACCTTACTCTTTCCTGTATTCACCTTTAATTTTCTTCTTTTGCACACCCTACCAAATTCATCCACCAATCTCTGCAACTTCTCTTCAGAATCTCCCAAGAGCACAGTGTCATCAGCAAAGAGCAGCTGTGACAACTCCCACTTTGTGTGTGATTCTTTATCTTTTAACTCCACGCCTCTTGCCAAGACCCTCGCATTTACTTCTCTTACAACCCCATCTATAAATATATTAAACAACCACGGTGACATCACACATCCTTGTCTAAGGCCTACTTTTACTGGGAAAAAATTTCCCTCTTTCCTACATACTCTAACTTGAGCCTCACTATCCTCGTAAAAACTCTTCACTGCTTTCAGTAACCTACCTCCTACACCATACACTTGCAACATCTGCCACATTGCCCCCCTATCCACCCTGTCATACGCCTTTTCCAAATCCATAAATGCCACAAAGACCTCTTTAGCCTTATCTAAATACTGTTCACTTATATGTTTCACTGTAAACACCTGGTCCACACACCCCCTACCTTTCCTAAAGCCTCCTTGTTCATCTGCTATCCTATTCTCCGTCTTACTCTTAATTCTTTCAATTATAACTCTACCATACACTTTACCAGGTACACTCAACAGACTTATCCCCCTATAATTTTTGCACTCTCTTTTATCCCCTTTGCCTTTATACAAAGGAACTATGCATGCTCTCTGCCAATCCCTAGGTACCTTACCCTCTTCCATACATTTATTAAATAATTGCACCAACCACTCCAAAACTATATCCCCACCTGCTTTTAACATTTCTATCTTTATCCCATCAATCCCGGCTGCCTTACCCCCTTTCATTTTACCTACTGCCTCACGAACTTCCCCCACACTCACAACTGGCTCTTCCTCACTCCTACAAGATGTTATTCCTCCTTGCCCTATACACGAAATCACAGCTTCCCTATCTTCATCAACATTTAACAATTCCTCAAAATATTCCTTCCATCTTCCCAATACCTCTAACTCTCCATTTAATAACTCTCCTCTCCTATTTTTAACTGACAAATCCATTTGTTCTCTAGGCTTTCTTAACTTGTTAATCTCACTCCAAAACTTTTTCTTATTTTCAACAAAATTTGTTGATAACATCTCACCCACTCTCTCATTTGCTCTCTTTTTACATTGCTTCACCACTCTCTTAACTTCTCTCTTTTTCTCCATATACTCTTCCCTCCTTGCATCACTTCTACTTTGTAAAAACTTCTCATATGCTAACTTTTTCTCCCTTACTACTCTCTTTACATCATCATTCCACCAATCGCTCCTCTTCCCTCCTGCACCCACTTTCCTGTAACCACAAACTTCTGCTGAACACTCTAACACTACATTTTTAAACCTACCCCATACCTCTTCGACCCCATTGCCTATGCTCTCATTAGCCCATCTATCCTCCAATAGCTGTTTATATCTTACCCTAACTGCCTCCTCTTTTAGTTTATAAACCTTCACCTCTCTCTTCCCTGATGCTTCTATTCTCCTTGTATCCCATCTACCTTTTACTCTCAGTGTAGCTACAACTAGAAAGTGATCTGATATATCTGTGGCCCCTCTATAAACATGTACATCCTGAAGTCTACTCAACAGTCTTTTATCTACCAATACATAATCCAACAAACTACTGTCATTTCGCCCTACATCATATCGTGTATACTTATTTATCCTCTTTTTCTTAAAATATGTATTACCTATAACTAAACCCCTTTCTATACAAAGTTCAATCAAAGGGCTCCCATTATCATTTACACCTGGCACCCCAAACTTACCTACCACACCCTCTCTAAAAGTTTCTCCTACTTTAGCATTCAAGTCCCCTACCACAATTACTCTCTCACTTGGTTCAAAGGCTCCTATACATTCACTTAACATCTCCCAAAATCTCTCTCTCTCCTCTGCATTCCTCTCTTCTCCAGGTGCATACACACTTATTATGACCCACTTCTCGCATCCAACCTTTACTTTAATCCACATAATTCTTGAATTTACACATTCATATTCTCTTTTCTCCTTCCATAACTGATCATTCAACATTACTGCTACCCCTTCCTTTGCTCTAACTCTCTCAGATACTCCAGATTTAATCCCATTTATTTCCCCCCACTGAAACTCTCCTACCCCCTTCAGCTTTGTTTCGCTTAGGGCCAGGACATCCAACTTCTTTTCATTCATAACATCAGCAATCATCTGTTTCTTGTCATCCGCACTACATCCACGCACATTTAAGCAACCCAGTTTTATAAAGTTTTTCTTCTTCTCTTTTTTAGTAATTGTATACAGGAGAAGGGGTTACTAGCCCATTGCTCCCGGCATTTTAGTCGCCTCATACGACACGCATGGCTTACGGAGGAAAGATTCTTTTCCACTTCCCCATGGACAATAGAAGAAATAAAAAAGAACAAGAGCTATTTAGAAAAAGGAGAAAAACCTAGATGTATGTATATATATATATGCATGTGCGTGTCTGTGAAGTGTGACCAAAGTGTAAGTAGGAGTAGCAAGATATCCCTGTTATCTTAGCGTGTTTATGAGACAGAAAAAGAAACCAGCAATCCTACCATCATGCAAAACAATTACAGGTTTTTGTTTCACAGTCATCTGGCAGGACGGTAGTACTTCCCTGGGTGGTTGCTGTCTACCAACCTACTACCTACGATATATATATATATATATATATATATATATATATATATATATATATATATATATATAAATGTGGCAGATGTTGCAAGTATATGGAATAGGTGGTAAGTTATTAAATGCTGTAAAGAGTTTTTATGAGGATAGTGAGGCTCAGGTTAGGGTGTGTAGAAGAGAGGGAGACTACTTCCCGGTAAAAGTAGGTCTTAGACAGGGATGTGTAATGTCACCATGGTTGTTTAATATATTTATAGATGGGGTTGTAAAGGAAGTAAATGCTAGGGTGTTTGGGAGAGGGGTGGGATTAAATTATGGGGAATCAAATTCAAAATGGGAATTGACACAGTTACTTTTTGCTGATGATACTGTGCTTATGGGAGATTCTAAAGAAAAATTGCAAAGGTTAGTGGATGAGTTTGGGAATGTGTGTAAAGGTAGAAAGTTGAAAGTGAACATAGAAAAGAGTAAGGTGATGAGGGTGTCAAATGATTTAGATAAAGAAAAATTGGATATCAAATTGGGGAGGAGGAGTATGGAAGAAGTGAATGTTTTCAGATACTTGGGAGTTGACGTGTCGGCGGATGGATTTATGAAGGATGAGGTTAATCATAGAATTGATGAGGGAAAAAAGGTGAGTGGTGCGTTGAGGTATATGTGGAGTCAAAAAACGTTATCTATGGAGGCAAAGAAGGGAATGTATGAAAGTATAGTAGTACCAACACTCTTATATGGGTGTGAAGCTTGGGTGGTAAATGCAGCAGCGAGGAGACGGTTGGAGGCAGTGGAGATGTCCTGTTTAAGGGCAATGTGTGGTGTAAATATTATGCAGAAAATTCGGAGTGTGGAAATTAGGAGAAGGTGTGGAGTTAATAAAAGTATTAGTCAGAGGGCAGAAGAGGGGTTGTTGAGGTGGTTTGGTCATTTAGAGAGAATGGATCAAAGTAGAATGACATGGAAAGCATATAAATCTATAGGGGAAGGAAGGCGGGGTAGGGGTCGTCCTCGAAAGGGTTGGAGAGAGGGGGTAAAGGAGGTTTTGTGGGTAAGGGGCTTGGACTTCCAGCAAGCGTGCGTGAGCGTGTTAGATAGGAGTGAATGGAGACGAATGGTACTTGGGACCTGACGATCTGTTGGAGTGTGAGCAGGGTAATATTTAGTGAAGGGATTCAGGGAAACCGGTTATTTTCATATAGTCGGACTTGAGTCCTGGAAATGGGAAGTACAATGCCTGCACTTTAAAGGAGGGGTTTGGGATATTGGCAGTTTGGAGGGATATGTTGTGTATCTTTATATGTTTATGCTTCTAAACTGTTGTATTCTGAGCACCTCTGCAAAAACAGTGATAATGTGCGAGTGTGGTGAAAGTGTTGAATGATGATGAAAGTATTTTCTTTTTGGGGATTTTCTTTCTTTTTTGGGTCACCCTGCCTCGGTGGGAGACGGCCGACTTGTTGAAAAAAAAAAAAAAAAAAAAATATATATATATATATATATATATATATATATATATATATATATATATATATATATATATATATATATATGTCGTGCTAAATAGGTAAAATTGATCAATTAGCAAGAACTCATTCAATCATTTCTAAAATTTTCTCTTATATGTTTAATTAAAGAAATAATTTTTCACTTATGTTAATGTAAAATTTAATAATTTTGTACCAAAAGAACATTAGGAAACTTACCTGACCTTATAACAAGCTCAGTTTAATTTAGCCTAATCCAACCAAATATATTTTAAATAAGTTTACAATAATTTAATAAACAAACACATTGAAATATATATTTTTTTGGTTTCGTTAAGTGCGAAATTATTGCATACACAAATTTTGTTTGCTTTATTCGGCAAGATATTATTACAGGTGTTAGTAAGAGTTAGGAAGAGTTAGTAAGCCAGGGTAATTAACTCAGGAGTTAGTAAGCCAGGATAATTAACCCAGGAAGAGTTAGTAAGCCAGAATAACCCAGTAAGAGTTAATAAGCCAGAATAACCCAGTAAGAGTTAATAAGCCAGAATAACCCAGTAAGAGTTAATAAGCCAGAATAACCCAGTAAGAGTTAATAAGCCAGAATAACCCAGTAAGAGTTAGTAAGCCAGAATAACCCAGTAAGAGTTAGTAAGCCAGAATAACCCAGTAAGAGTTAGTAAGCCAGAATAACCCAGTAAGAGTTAGTAAGCCAGAATAACCCAGTAAGAGTTAGTAAGCCAGAATAACCCAGTAAGAGTTAGCCAGAATAACCCAGTAAGAGTTAGTAAGCCAGAATAACCCAGTAAGAGTTAGTAAGCCAGAATAACCCAGTAAGAGTTAGTAAGCCAGAATAACCCAGTAAGAGTTAGTAAGCCAGAATAACCCAGTAAGAGTTAGTAAGCCAGAATAACCCAGTAAGAGTTAGTAAGCCAGAATAACCCAGTAAGAGTTAGTAAGCCAGAATAACCCAGTAAGAGTTAGTAAGCCAGAATAACCCAGTAAGAGTTAGTAAGCCAGAATAACCCAGTAAGAGTTAGTAAGCCAGAATAACCCAGTAAGAGTTAGTAAGCCAGAATAACCCAGTAAGAGTTAGTAAGCCAGAATAACCCAGTAAGAGTTAGTAAGCCAGAATAACCCAGTAAGAGTTAGTAAGCCAGAATAACCCAGTAAGAGTTAGTAAGCCAGAATAACCCAGTAAGAGTTAGTAAGCCAGAATAACCCAGTAAGAGTTAGTAAGCCAGAATAACCCAGTAAGAGTTAGTAAGCCAGAATAACCCAGTAAGAGTTAGTAAGCCAGAATAACCCAGTAAGAGTTAGTAAGCCAGAATAACCCAGTAAGAGTTAGTAAGCCAGAATAACCCAGTAAGAGTTAGTAAGCCAGAATAACCCAGTAAGAGTTAACCCAGAATAACCCAGTAAGAGTTAGTAAGCCAGAATAACCCAGTAAGAGTTAGTAAGCCAGAATAACCCAGTAAGAGTTAGTAAGCCAGAATAACCCAGTAAAATCAGGATGTCACCAAATGTCTTATTTCTTTAGCCATCCTCTTTAATCCTCTCCCAGGATGCCACCCACACCAGTCTCCTGACTCCCATGTACCTACTTACTGCTAGGTTCATGCCTTAGGTTCCTGCTCTCCCAAGAATCGAACTTCGGTTTCTCGGAGTGTGAGCCGGGGCCGCTACCAAGTGAGCCACGAACACTCGCCTCTATGACCAAGTTCACTGAGCCTTTTCTTTAGCAGGAATTAAGCAGGTGCTAGACACCTGTCCTGGAGAGTGTTCCACCTGTGCTGGATAGTCTCCCATCTGTCTAGGATAGTGTTCCATCTGTCTAGGATAGTGTTCCATCTGTCTAGGATAGTGTTCCATCTGTCTAGGATAGTGTTCCATCTGTCTAGAATAGTGTTCCATCTGTCTTGGATAGTGTTCCATCTGTCTAGGATAGTGTTCCATCTGTCTAGGATAGTGTTCCATCTGTCTAGGATAGTGTTCCATCTGTCTAGGAGAGTGTTCCATCTGTCTAGCATAGTATCCAATCTGTCTTGGATAGTGTTCCATCTGTCTAGGATAGTGTTTCATCAATCCCAGATAGTATTCGATCTATCCAGGATAGTATTCCTATCCAGTATAGTATTCCAGCTGTC
Source organism: Cherax quadricarinatus (assembly GCF_038502225.1). Classification (NCBI taxonomy): domain Eukaryota; kingdom Metazoa; phylum Arthropoda; class Malacostraca; order Decapoda; family Parastacidae; genus Cherax; species Cherax quadricarinatus. The sequence goes on along the minus strand of NC_091340.1, from coordinate 27,004,569 downwards.
CAGGATAGTATTCCTGTCCATGATAGTCTTCCATGTGGAGGCTTCTAGAAAATCCTGACGTGAGGCTTCTCACTTCAAGGTTTCCGGCTGTTGCCAGGCTTCTGTTGAAGTTACCGGCTTTCTTACTCTACCTTGCCTTGTGATTTCTGTTATGTGATCTCTCACTGTTATGTGATCTCTCACTGTTATGTGATCTCTTAGTGTTATGTGATCTCTCACTGTTATGTGATCTCTCACTGTTATGTGATCTCTCACTGTTATGTGATCTCTCACTGTTATGTAATCTCTCACTGTTATGTGATCTCTCACTGTTATGTGATCTCATTGTTATGTGATCTCTCATTGTTATGTGATCTCTCACTGTTATGTGATCTCTCATTGTTATGTGATCTCACTGTTATGTGATCTCTCACTGTTATGTGATCTCTCACTATGTTATGTGATCTCTGTTATGTGATCTATCACTGTTATGTGATCTATCACTGTTATGTGATCTCTCAGTGTTATGTGATCTCTCACTGTTATGTGATCTCATTGTTATGTGATCTCTCACTGTTATGTGATCTCTCACTGTTATGTGATCTCTCACTGTTATGTGATCTCTGTGTTATGTGATCTCTCACTGTTATGTGATCTCATTGTTATGTGATCTCTCACTGTTATGTGATCTCTCACTGTTATGTGATCTCTCACTGTTATGTGATCTCTCACTGTTATGTGATCTCTCACTGTTATGTGATCTCATTGTTATGTGATCTCTCATTGTTATGTGATCTCTCACTGTTATGTGATCTCTCATTGTTATGTGATCTCACTGTTATGTGATCTCTCACTATGTTATGTGATCTCTGTTATGTGATCTATCACTGTTATGTGATCTCTCACTGTTATGTGATCTCTCACTGTTATGTTATCTCTCACTCTGTTATGTGATCTCTCACTGTTATGTGATCTCTCACTGTTATGTGATCTCTCACTGTTATGTGATCTCTCACTGTTATGTGATCTCTCACTGTTATGTGATCTCTCACTGTTATGTGATCTCTCACTGTTATGTGATCTCTCACTGTTATGTGATCTCTCAGTGTTATGTGATGTCTGTGTTATGTGATCTCTCAGTGTTATGTGATCTCTCACTGTTATGTGATCTGTGTTATGTGATATCTCACTGTTATGTGATCTCTCAGTGTTATGTGATCTCTCAGTGTTATGTGATCTGTGTTATGTTATCTCTCACTGTTATGTGATCTCTCACTGTTATGTGATCTCTCAGTGTTATATGATCTCTCAGTGTTATGTGATCTGTGTTATGTTATCTCTCACTGTTATGTGATCTCTCAGTGTTATGTGATCTCTCACTGTTATGTGATCTCTCACTGTTATGTTATCTCTCACTGTTATGTGATCTCTCAGTGTTATGTGATCTCTCACTCTGTTATGTGATCTCTCACTGTTATGTGATCTCTCAGTGTTATGTGATCTCTCACTCTGTTATGTGATCTCTCACTGTTATGTGATCTCTCAGTGTTATGTGATCTCTCAGTGTTATGTGATCTCTCAGTGTTACGTGATCTCTCAGTGTTACGTGATCTCTCAGTGTTATGTGATCTCTCAGTGTTATGTGATCTCTCACTGTTATGTGATCTCTCACTATGTGATCTCTCACTGTTATGTGATCTCTCACTGTTATGTGATCTCTGTGTTATGTGATCTCTCACTCTGTTATGTGATCTCTCACTGTTATGTGATCTCTCACTGTTATGTGATCTCTCACTGTTATGTGATCTCTCAGTGTTATGTGATCTCTCACTTTTATGTGATCTCTCAGTGTTATGTGATCTCTCACTGTTATGTGATCTCTCACTGTTATGTGATCTCAGTGCTATGTGATCTCTCACTTTTATGTGATCTCTCACTGTTATGTGATCTCTCACTGTTATGTGATCTCTCACTGTTATGTGATCTCTCACTGTTATGTTATCTCTCACTCTGTTATGTGATCTCTCACTGTTATGTGATCTCTCACTGTTATGTGATCTCTCACTGTTATGTGATCTCTCAGTGTTATGTGATCTGTCACTCTGTTATGTGATCTCTCACTGTTATGTGATCTCTCACTGTTATGTGATCTCTCACTGTTATGTGATCTCTCACTGTTATGTGATCTCTCAGTGTTATGTGATCTCTCACTGTTATGTGTTCTCTGTTATGTGATCTCTCACTTTTATGTGATCTCTCAGTGTTATGTGATCTCTCACTTTTATGTGATCTCTCACTGTTATGTGATCTCTCATTGTTATGTGATCTCTCACTGTTATGTGATCTCTCACTCTGTTATGTGATCTCTCACTGTTATGTGATCTCTCACTGTTATGTGATCTCTCAGTGTTATGTGATCTCTCAGTGTTATGTGATCTCTCAGTGTTATGTGATCTCTCAGTGTTATGTGATCTCTCACTGTTATGTGATCTCTCACTATGTGATCTCTCACTGTTATGTGATCTCTCACTGTTATGTGATCTCTCACTGTTATGTGATCTCTCACTGTTATGTGATCTCTCAGTGTTATGTGGTCTCTCACTCTGTTATGTGATCTCTCACTGTTATGTGATCTCTCACTGTTATGTGATCTCTCAGTGTTATGTGATCTCTCACTTTTATGTGATCTCTCAGTGTTATGTGATCTCTCACTGTTATGTGATCTCTCACTGTTATGTGATCTCTCAGTGCTATGTGATCTCTCACTTTTATGTGATCTCTCAGTGTTATGTGATCTCTCAGTGTTATGTGATCTCTCAGTGTTATGTGATCTCTCACTGTTATGTGATCTCTCACTGTTATGTGATCTCTCTCTGTTATGTGATCTCTCACTGTTATGTGATCTATCACTGTTATGTGATCTCTCACTGTTATGTGATCTCTCACTGTTATGTGATCTCTCACTGTTATGTGATCTCTCACTGTTATGTGATCTCTCACTGTTATGTGATCTCTCACTGTTATGTGATCTCTCACTGTTATGTGATCTCTCACTGTTATGTGATCTCTCAGTGTTATGTGATGTCTGTGTTATGTGATCTCTCAGTGTTATGTGATCTCTCACTGTTATGTGATCTCTGTGTTATGTTATCTCTCACTGTTATGTGATATCTCACTGTTATGTGATCTCTCACTGTTATGTGATCTCTCAGTGTTATGTGATCTCTCAGTGTTATGTGATCTGTGTTATGTGATCTCTCACTGTTATGTGATCTCTCACTGTTATGTGATCTCTCAGTGTTATATGATCTCTCAGTGTTATGTGATCTGTGTTATGTTATCTCTCACTGTTATGTGATCTCTCAGTGTTATGTGATCTCTCACTGTTATGTGATCTCTCACTGTTATGTTATCTCTCACTGTTATGTGATCTCTCAGTGTTATGTGATCTCTCACTCTGTTATGTGATCTCACTGTTATGTGATCTCTCAGTGTTATGTGATCTCTCACTCTGTTATGTGATCTCTCACTGTTATGTGATCTCTCACTGTTATGTGATCTCTCAGTGTTATGTGATCTCTCAGTGTTACGTGATCTCTCAGTGTTACGTGATCTCTCAGTGTTATGTGATCTCTCAGTGTTATGTGATCTCTCAGTGTTATGTGATCTCTCACTATGTGATCTCTCACTGTTATGTGATCTCTCACTGTTATGTGATCTCTCACTGTTATGTGATCTCTCACTCTGTTATGTGATCTCTCACTGTTATGTGATCTCTCACTGTTATGTGATCTCTCACTGTTATGTGATCTCTCAGTGTTATGTGATCTCTCACTTTTATGTGATCTCTGTGTTATGTGATCTCTCACTGTTATGTGATCTCTCACTGTTATGTGATCTCTCAGTGCTATGTGATCTCTCACTTTTATGTGATCTCTCAGTGTTATGTGATCTCTCACTGTTATGTGATCTCTCACTGTTATGTGATCTCTCACTGTTATGTTATCTCTCACTCTGTTATGTGATCTCTCACTGTTATGTGATCTCTCACTGTTATGTGATCTCTCACTGTTATGTGATCTCTCACTGTTATGTGATCTCTCACTGTTATGTGATCTCTCAGTGTTATGTGATCTGTCACTCTGTTATGTGATCTCTCACTGTTATGTGATCTCTCACTGTTATGTGATCTCTCACTGTTATGTGATCTCTCACTGTTATGTGATCTCTCACTGTTATGTGATCTCTCAGTGTTATGTGATCTCTCACTGTTATGTGATCTCTGTGTTATGTGATCTCTCACTTTTATGTGATCTCTCAGTGTTATGTGATCTCTCACTTTTATGTGATCTCTCACTGTTATGTGATCTCTCATTGTTATGTGATCTCTCACTCTGTTATGTGATCTCTCACTGTTATGTGATCTCTCAGTGTTATGTGATCTCAGTGTTATGTGATCTCTCAGTGTTATGTGATCTCTCAGTGTTATGTGATCTCTCACTATGTGATCTCTCACTGTTATGTGATCTCTCACTGTTATGTGATCTCTCACTGTTATGTGATCTCTCAGTGTTATGTGATCTCTCACTCTGTTATGTGATCTCTCACTGTTATGTGATCTCTCACTGTTATGTGATCTCTCACTGTTATATGATCTCTCAGTGTTATGTGATCTCTCACTTTTATGTGATCTCTCAGTGTTATGTGATCTCTCACTGTTATGTGATCTCTCACTGTTATGTGATCTCTCAGTGCTATGTGATCTCTCACTTTTATGTGATCTCTCACTGTTATGTGATCTCTCACTGTTATGTGATCTCTCACTGTTATGTGATCTCTCACTGTTATGTGATCTCTCACTGTTATGTGATCTCTCACTGTTATGTGATCTCTCACTGTTATGTGATCTCTCACTGTTATGTGATCTCTCACTGTTATGTGATCTCTCACTGTTATGTGATCTCTCAGTGTTATGTGATCTATCACTGTTATGTGATCTCTCAGTGTTATGTGATCTCTCACTGTTATGTGATCTCTCACTGTTATGTGATCTGTGTTATGTGATCTCTCACTGTTATGTGATCTCTCAATGTTATGTGATCTCTCACTGTTATGTGATCTCTCACTGTTATGTGATCTCTCAGTGTTATGTGATCTCTCACTGTTATGTGATCTCTCAATGTTATGTGATCTCTCACTGTTATGTGATCTCTCACTGTTATGTGATCTCTCACTGTTATGTGATCTCTCACTGTTATGTGATCTCTCACTGTTATGTGATCTCTCACTGTTATGTGATCTCTCACTGTTATGTGATCTCTCACTGTTATGTGATCTCTCACTGTTATGTGATATCTCACTGTTATGTGATCTCTCACTGTTATGTGATCTCTCACTGTTATGTGATATCTCACTGTTATGTGATATCTCACTGTTATGTGATCTCTGTGTTATGTGATCTCTCAGTGTTATGTGATCTCTCACTGTTATGTGATCTCTCAGTGTTATGTGATCTCTCACTGTTATGTGATCTCTCAGTGTTATGTGATCTCTCACTGTTATGTGATCTGTGTTATGTGATCTCTCACTGTTATGTGATCTCTCACTGTTATGTGATCTCTCAATGTTATGTGATCTCTCACTGTTATGTGATCTCTCACTGTTATGTGATCTCTCACTGTTATGTGATCTCTCAGTGTTATGTGATCTCTCACTGTTATGTGATCTCTCACTGTTATGTGATCTCTGTGTTATGTGATCTCTCACCGTTATGTGATCTCTCGCTGTTATGTGATCTCTCACTATGTTATGTTATCTCTCACTCTGTTATGTGATCTCTCACTGTTATGTGATCTCTCACTATGTTATGTGATCTCTCACTGTTATGTGATCTCTCAGTGTTATGTGATCTCTCACTGTTATGTGATCTCTCAGTGTTATGTGATCTCTCACTGTTATGTGATCTCTCACTGTTATGTGATCTCTCACTGTTATGTGATCTCTCACTATGTTATGTGATCTCTCACTATGTTATGTGATCTCTCAGTGTTATGTGATCTCTCACTGTTATGTGATCTCTCACTGTTATGTGATCTCTCACCGTTATGTGATCTCTCGCTGTTATGTGATCTCTCACTATGTTATGTTATCTCTCACTCTGTTATGTGATCTCTCACTGTTATGTGATCTCTCACTGTTATGTGATCTCTCACTGTTATGTGATCTCTCAATGTTATGTGATCTCTCACTGTTATGTGATCTCTCACTGTTATGTGATCTCTCACTGTTATGTGATCTCTCAGTGTTATGTGATCTCTCACTGTTATGTGATCTCTCACTGTTATGTGATCTCTCAGTGTTATGTGATCTCTCACTGTTATGTGATCTCTCACTGTTATGTGATCTCTCACTATGTTATGTGATCTCTCACTATGTTATGTGATCTCTCACTATGTTATGTGATCTCTCACTCTCAGCTACTGCACTCAGCACTGTTATGTGATCTCTCACTCTCAGCTACTGCACTCAGCACTGTTATGTGATCTCTCACTCTCAGCTACTGCACTCAGCACTGTTATGTGATCTCTCACTCTCAGCTACTGCACTCAGCACTATGAGAGTTGCTGCACTCAGCCACTGACTCAGTGTGAGTGAGGACAGTGACAACAAATAATAATTTTAAAGTGATGGAGTGGTAAGCCAGGGAAAGGTCTCGGTCAGATGATCAAAAGCTCCGGCTGTGGGTAATCGTATGACTAAGACCATCGTCAGGAAACACTTGTCCTGACGAACCTTACCTAACCTCAGTGTCAGCAGGGCTTAAAACAACACTAGTGTCAGCAAGAACCCTGACTCCATGATGGAGTGACTGACTCCATGATGGAGTGACTGACTCCATGATGGAGTGACTGACTCCTTGGTGGAGTGACTGACTCCATGATGGAGTGACTGACTCCATGATGGAGTGACTGACTCCTTGGTGGAGTGACTGACTCCATGATGGAGTGACTGACTCCATGATGGAGTGACTGACTCCTTGGTGGAGTGACTGACTCCATGGTGGAGTGACTGACTCCATGGTGGAGTGACTGACTCCATGGTGGAGTGACTGACTCCATGATGGAGTGACTGACTCCATGATGGAGTGACTGACTCCTTGGTGGAGTGACTGACTCCATGATGGAGTGACTGACTCCTTGGTGGAGTGACTGACTCCTTGGTGGAGTGACTGACTCCTTGGTGGAGTGACTGACTCCTTGGTACAGTGACTGACTCCATGATGGAGTGACTGACTCCTTGGTGGAGTGACTGACTCCTTGGTACAGTGACTGACTCCTTGGTGGAGTGACTGACTCCATGATGGAGTGACTGACTCCATGATGGAGTGACTGACTCCATGATGGAGTGACTGACTCCATGGTGGAGTGACTGACTCCATGGTGGAGTGACTGACTCCATGGTGGAGTGACTGACTCCATGGTGGAGTGACTGACTCCTTGGTGGAGTGACTGACTCCTTGGTGGAGTGACTGACTCCTTGGTGGAGTGACTGACTCCTTGGTGGAGTGACTGACTCCTTGGTGGAGTGACTGACTCCTTGGTGGAGTGACTGACTCCTTGGTGGAGTGACTGACTCCTTGGTGGAGTGACTGACTCCTTGGTGGAGTGACTGACTCCTTGGTGGAGTGACTGACTCCTTGGTGGAGTGACTGACTCCTTGGTGGAGTGACTGACTCCTTGGTGGAGTGACTGACTCCTTGGTGGAGTGACTGACTCCATCATGGAGTGATTGACTCTGGCTGACTGACTGATTATTGTTGATTAAGCTAAGTCTGAAAGACGTGAATGTTTCTTGAAGCTTGAAGATGAGGTACCAGGAGCTGGTGACCAACCTTATTGTTACTTCCCACAAGTAGGACACTCACCAACACCTGGAGGAGGAGGAAGTGCAGAAGTGTAACAGCAGCAGCAGCAGGTGATAGGAGACTTGCCCATATGTCTCACCCTGCCCAGGATGCAACCCACGACAGTTAACCAAGTCCAAGAGAGAGAGAGAGAGAGGAGGAGGAGGAGGAGGAGGAGGAGGAGGAGGAGGAGGAGGAGGAGGAGGAGGAGGAGGAGGAGGGGGGAAGAGAGGAAGAGTGTTATCAGTGGTTGGTACACTGGCGTGTTTCAACTCAGTGTAGCAGGGAATTAAAGCCTTTCCCTGGCATGCCGCCGCCGCCCCCCGCCGCCCCCCGCCGCCCCCCGCCGCCCCCCGCCGCCCCCCGCCACCCCCCGCCGCCCCCCGCCGCCCCCCGCCGCCCCCCCCGCCGCCCCCCGCCGCCCCCCGCCGCGTAAATACGAAGCAACCAGGGCTGGATAATAGAGGCTGGGTATGCAGTAGTATATGAAAGGCGGTGTTTACTACCGTGGCAGTGATTAAATATTCCTTGTTGTGTGTGTGTGTGTGTGTGTGTGTGTGTGTGTGTGTGTGTGTGTGTGTGTGTGTGTACTCACCTAGTTGTGGTTGCGGGGGTCGATTCACAGCTCCTGGTCCCGCCTCTTCAACTGGTCGCTACTCGGTCACTCTTCCCGCTCCGTGAGCTTTTTCATACCTCTTCTTAAAGCTATGTATGGATCCTGCCTTCACTACATCACTTCCCAAACTATTCCACTTCCTGACAACTCTGTGACTGAAGAAATACTTCCTAACATCCCTGTGATTCATCTGTGTTTTCAGCTTCCAACTGTGACCCCTTGTTGCTTTGTCCCATCTCTGGAACATCCTGTCTCTGTCCACCTTGTCTATGCCTCTCAGTATTTTATATGTCGTTGTCGTATCCCCCCTATCTCTCGTGTCCTCCAGTGTCGTCAGGCCGATTTCCCTTAACCTCTCCTCGTAGGACATACCTCTTAGCTCTGGGACTAGTCTTGTTGCAAACCTTTGCACTTTCTCTAGTTTCTTTACATGCTTGGCTAGGTGTGGGTTCCAAACTGGTGCCGCATACTCCAATATGGGCTTAACGTACACAGTGTACAGGGTCCTGAACGATTCCTTATTAAGATGTCGGAATGCTGTTCTGAGGTTTGCTAGGCGCCCATATGCTGCAGCAGTTATTTGGTTGATGTGCTCTTTAGGAGATGTGCCTGGTGTTATACTCACCCCAAGATTTTTTCCTTGAGTGAGGTTTGTAGTCTCTGGCCCCCTAGACTGTACTCCGTCTGCGGTCTTCTTTTCCCTTCCCCAATCTTCATGACTTTGCACTTGGTGGGGTTGAACTCCAGAAGCCAGTGTCTGGATCAAGCCTGCAGTCTGTCCAGATCCCTTTGTAGTTTTGTCTGGTCCTCATCCGATTGGATTTTTTGCATCAGCTTCACATCTGCAAACAGGGACACCTCCGAGTCTATTCCTTCCGTCATGTTCACAAATACCACTTGTCCTGTTTCCTGACAAACCTTACCTAACCTAACCTAACCTAACCTAAGCTAACCAGAAACAGCACCGGTTCTAGGAGTGACTTCTGTGGAACCCCGCTCATCACCTCGCCACCTTCCATAGTATCTCCTCATAGCTCTTGGACTAGTCTTGTTGCCAACCTTTGCATTTCCCCGGTTGTTTTCATGGTTGTAGTTCGTGGTAGGATAAATCTTGTAACAATTCTGGCTGATTGGTTGTAGCAGTGATAGATATTGCTGTAGCAATGTTGGTTGTATTGTTGTAGCAACATGTACGATAGATCTTTCGGTAGCAATGTTGGTTGTATTGTTGGTTGAATGGTTATTTCTTTTGGTAGGATGTATCTCACACCGGCAGTGTGGGCTGAGTGGTTGTGGCTGGCGGTATTCGTAGGCTCCAGCTGGAGTCCCCTTATCAGGGACTCGAGTCCTCTTATCAGGGAACTCGGGTCCCCAGCTTTAGTCCTGTTATCATGGACTTGAGAGTTCCAGGGACTCTTTGTGTCACCCACATTGACTCTATCTCTCAACCAGATGTTGAGGGTGTGTGTGTGTGTGTGTGTGTGTGTGTGTGTGTGTGTGTGTGTGTGTACTCACCTGTTTGTGTTTGCAGGGGTCTAGTCATAGCTCCTGGCCCCGCCTCTTCACTGATCGTTACTAGGTCCTCTCTCTCCCTGCTCAATGAGCATTATCAAACCTAGTGTTAAAACTGTGTATGGTTTCTGCCTCCACTACGTCACTTGCCAAACTATTCCACTTCCTGACAACTCTGCGATAAAAGAAATACTTCCTAAATCCATTTGACTCCTTCAGCTTCCAATTGTGGCCCCTTGTTTCTGTGTCCCATCTCTGGAACATCCTGTCTCTGTCCACCTTGTCAATTAGCGCGGTATTTTGTATGTCGTTATCATGTCTCCCCTAACCCTCCTGTCCTCCAGTGTCGTCAGGCCGATTTCCCTTAACCTTTCTTCGTAGGTCATTCCCCTTAATTCTGGAACTAGTCTTGTTGCACTTTCTCTAATTTCTTGACGTGCTTGACCAGGTGTGGGTTCCAAACTGGTGCTGCATACTCCAGTATGGGCCTGACGTACACTGTACAGTGTCTTGAACGATTCCTTACTAAGGTATCGGGACGCTATTCTCAGGTTTGCCAGGCGCCCATATGCTGCAACAGTTATCTGATTGATGTGCGCCTCAGGAGATGTGCTCGGTGTTATACTTACTCCAAGATCCTTTTCCTTGAGTGAGGTTTGTAGTCTTTGGCCACCTAGCTTATACTCTGTCTGCGGTCTTCTTTACCCTTTCCCAATCTTCATGACTTTGCATTTGGCAGGGTTAAAATCGAGGAGCCAGTTGCTGGACCACGTGTCCAGCCTATCCAGGTCTCTTTGTAGTCCTGTCTGATCTTCATGCGATTTAATTCTCCTCATTAACTTCACATCATCTGCAAGCAGTAACACTTCTGAGTCTATCCCTTCTGTCATGTCATTCACATATACCAAGAACAGCACTGGTCCTAGGACTGACCCCTGTGGAGCCCCGCTCGTCACAGGCGCCCAATCTGACACCTCGTCACTTACCATGGCTCGTTGTTGCCTCCCTGTTAGGTATTCTCTGATCTATTGCAGTGCCTTTCCTGTTATGCGTGCCTGATCCTCTAGCTTTTACACTAATCTCTTGTGAGGAACTCTGTAGAAGACCTTCTTGCAGTCCAAGAAAATGAAATCTACCCATCCCTCTCTTTCGTGTCTTATTTCTTTTACCTTGTCATAAAACTCCAGTAGGTTTGTGACACAGGATTTTCCATTCTAGGTGCTTCACCACTCTCCTCCTCATACGCTTCTCCATGACTTTGCATACTATACACGTCAGTGACACTGGTTTGTAGTTTAGTGCCTCGTGTCTTAATAATGGGGACTTTATCTGTCGTCTTCTATACCTCGGGTAGCTGCCCGGTATCAATGGATGTGTTGAAAATTGTTGTTAATGGCACACACAGCATCTCTGCTCCCTCTCTAAGGACCCAAGGGGAGATGTCCGGTGTCACCGCCTTTGAGGTATCAAGTTCACTTAGCAGCTTCTTCACTCTTCGGTTGCGTTTCATCCAGAACTTGTTGGTATATCCCTTGTTAGTGTACACCAATATTCTGACTTCCTGGAGTCCTTTCTGCCTCCACTATAAATCCTTACTTAAATCTCATATTGACCTCCTCACATACTTCTTGGTCGCTTCTTGTGAGCTCCCCACCTTCCTTCTCAGCCCTATTACCTGGTTCTTGATTATTGTTTTCCTCCTGATGCTTCTATACAACAGCTTTAGGTCAGACTTGACTTTCGATGCTGTCATTTTCGTACTGTCGCTGGGCCTCCCTCCTTATCTGTGCATACTCGTTTCGGGCTCTTCGACTAATCTCTTTATTGTCCAGGGTCCTTTGTCTTCTGTAGTTTTTCCATTCTCTAGCACACTTAATTTTTGCCTCCTTACACTTTTGGGTGAACCAAGGACTCGTTCTGTTGATCTTGGAAACAAACCTCTCCTCTGCCTCCTTGCATTCTGTTGTCACGTAATCTATCATTTCGTTTATTAATTTTCCTACAAATTCTCTTTCCCCACTGAACCTGTTGCAGGAAGTTCTTCTTACCTGTGTAGTCCCCCCTTTTGTGTGTGCGTGTGTGTGTTGCGCGTACTCACCTATTTGTACTCACCTATTTCGGGTTGCAGGCGTCCAGACTCAGCTCCTGGCCCCGTCTCTTCACTGACCGCTGTGTGTGCGTGTGTATGTGTGTGTGTGTGTCTCAGCTTTCCAAACAGTGCCTGTTGTCAGCAATCAACTAACCTTTTCATCAGTAAACTGTTCTTCTAGTTACCGAATCTAGGGATTGGATGAAAAAAGTGTAGAGTGTACTCACCTTGTACAAGACATGTACTCCCCCTGCTATAGTCTTCAGGGGAGAGGTTACGGAATAGACGTAACGAGGATCATTTCGTAAGTCATAGCAACTCTTATCGCATCGAGAAATCTATTGCAGATGCGGAAATTCTACACATAGGTTTATAATCCCTTAAAAAATGTTCTCAAAATAACGTCAGTAAATTGGGCATGTGCCCAAGGCCCATTATGGAAAGTCTAACGACAAATATTGAGGTAGCAACAAGGTCACAGTAAACAGGTGACATCACAGTATGCAAAACAACCACCGTGAAGAAATAGTGAACATCCAAGTGAGCCAGTAAAAAATAATAGAGCAGTAGAAGGCTTGTAAGGCTGAGATGTCACCTCACTTACGACATTAACCCGTCGCAGTATGATGCGGGTGGGAGTGTCAAGGGCCTGCCATAAATAGCTTAAATTCGTCATAAATTTTATTAATTGTAAATAAATCTAATTTGAATAACCCTAAATTATTATCCATATTAAAATCAGTACTATTTGCTTTTTATAAAACTTCCAAATGTTAACGTTTATAAGTCGCCCAAGACTCGGTCAACAAGGTACAAATGTAATTAGTGGAAAAGCTTGGATACCAGTGCCTTTTACACTTCCCCCACTGCTTCCCTGTATTGCTAGCTTCTGACGAAGTACTGGGCACAGTGCGAAAGGCCTGGAGCTGCTATCCAACCCTCCATCCTTCCCTTGTGGTTTTTCTGTATATTAATCACTTATTTGTAATAGTTCACATTAGTAAAAGATAGCTGGTTAAGATTGTGACTTCGAAAGTTTGTGAGGATCCAGGTAAATTAGAGACGGAGTCCATTCATCCAGTTAAACACAGAGTCCACCCACTATGAAGAGAGAGTCCATAACAGAGTCTAGAAACAGTCCAAGGCATCACATATTGTTATATATAATTATTGAGACTGAGGGACTGAACACGACGCCTCCAGACTGAGGAACACGACGCCTCCAGACTGAGGAACACGACGCCTCCAGACTGAGGAACACGACGCCTCCAGACTGAGGAACACGACGCCTCCAGACTGAGGAACACGACGCCTCCAGACTGAGGAACACGACACCTCCAGACTGAGGAACACGACACCTCCAGACTGAGGAACACGACACCTCCAGACTGAGGAACACGACGCCTCCAGACTGAGGTACTGAACACATCACCTCCAGACAGGGGGGCTGATCCCCTCAAACTCCCGTGTCACATCTTCCACCATCCCCTCTTTCGTGCTGCTAAAAACCACTGGCTGAAGAAACGTTTCCAAAACAGATACCCAACTGTTACACAAACGTTTTGCTCACAGACACATCCCACTAACACACAAATCAACCTCACAAACGTATATAAGCACTGTTGAAAGTTAATTGTCAAGGTAAACAGATTACCTGTTGCAAATCACTTGTTGAACCTCTTGAGGGACAAAGATATGCTATATGTCACACAGTGTATGTGACATAGTACATATATCAGACATATCACAAGATTTTAGATAGTTTAAGTAAATATCCTAAATTTGCTGGTAATATATCGAGGATACAGGTTAGACAGTTATCCAGATACTCATTTATCTTTTGGGGTCTTGTTCCTAGGACTTGTGTATCCTCAATTTAATGTCCACTGGATGGATATGAGGGGCACAGTAAACTAGCCGCTACCATCCACCGGATGGATATGAAGTATACAACTAGCTACTAACATCCATAGGATGAATATGGGGTCCTCAAACTAGCCTCTTCGTTGTTTAAAAATTTAAAATTGAAAAATTACACTGCCATAGGGTATGGTGCACTTCAGGCAAATCCACACACAGATAAAAGGTCTGTTATGTGTTTAGGAGAAAGCGTCAGCAATTTTTGAATACTCTTGAACAGTCTCTGAGTAACTTTCAGCAACATACTGCACAAGTATGAACATGGGTGATCATGTTGAGGCGTTGTTACTAGAGACAGAGCTATCTAACTTGTCCTTCCCGGCCCCTCACAGTGATGAATTGTACACATGAGCAACACTTGTGGTGGCTTTATTTCTGCATTCGACTGGAGAGGCTAAACTCTAGGCCAAACATATGACAAAGAGTTCAAAGTTGCACATGGGTCTTATGAGCTTAACTTTCTGAACGCTTCTTTTACAATAGTGTCGAAGACAAGTGAGAGTTGGTGCAGTTTGCCTCTGCATAAGAAGCAGTGGTAATACCCACTGCTTCTTATGCAGTGGTTAGTGTGCTAGACAACACAACCACATCGATCATAAATATTACACATAATTTTTTTTATAAAATATGAAGGAGAAAATATTAATTATTATTACCAGAATTAATCTGATCATATATCATCTCTGTGTATATATGAACTTGTTATAATGTGTGTGTTCTAAACTTAAGTTTAATCAGTAAATCAAACCTTCTACGTTATATACAGTGCTGTATGATTATAATAATCGACATTATATAATGTTCACATATGTACTACAGTCCCTGCCATGATTCTGTTCACACCTGGGAACTGCGCTGGTATATTTAACCCGATTATTACATAATAATTAGGTCACATGTGCATCGCCTGGACGTCTTTGTTCTGACGAGACTTCAGCTTTCATCACTTGTAAATAAGCTTCGTATTGAATTGCTAAAGCCACTGGTTGACGAAGCTGCTTTAGAATGCTAGCCAGGTGTTGCACGGATGTTTATCTAGTCATCTTGTTGGTACTGTCCATCATCAATGATACCAAGTACCAAGCTGAGAGAGAGGGTCGTGGTACGTGGTGGGTGTCTTCCAGTGTTTATCACTGAGTTTACACCGTATTAACCCTGGAAGTGAAGATTTTGGTTTTGGTTTAGATGACCACTGAGAGTTTACACTCTATCGAGCTCTGGAAGTAAGCCTGACGACTGTAGCTACTAACGTTCTTAATATATACATCCCCACCCTTCAGAGAGGTAGTTAGTTAAACAGTTAATCTGACATAGAACTTGAGTGTTCCTAAGACGATAACGTATCAGTATACGGAGATAAAGTTCAAGATTTTGGACTTTATTCCAAGATCTTGGATGAAATGCTGCTCGTGGCCGCCCTCCTGACGTCGTTCCCACTACAAAGCCTAATTCTGGAGGGGCAAGGAGAACGTCAGAACTCACAGATAACATTCTTCACAGAGAACGATGTAGCAGTCTCCACCTGACTGCATCACAGTTCAGAAAAATGCATCCTGATCTCCTGGGGGACCTGTCTTCTTGGTGCATTCAGCATCATCTCCGCCTGGCAAGGAACCTGCAACTCACTTCCCTCTTCTGTCGTGTAAAGAAGTAACTCCATTCACGATTGCAAACAAACCAGCTAACGGGTGGGGGATCGAACCAATGGCAAATGAGTTTTTAAACTCGCAGGCGAATGTCGAGTGGCTAAGGCCTGTGAATTGTAAGACTCACTCACCATGGGTTTAGTCCCCGTCCTTTCACTGATCTGACGAAGGAACGCATGCAGTTTGGCAGGAAATATGAGCACTGGAGTGTTGATGACTACAAAAGAGGTCTTGTGCCACGCGAATCCATATTTCAGTGTATTCAAGGTCGTCATCAGCAGGTACGACCCAGCATACACAGTGAACACCATAAATCACCCACAATCTCTCGTGGTTTGTGGTTGCTTTGATGCATTACATGGTCGTGGCGGGGTCCGTACTTCCCTAAAACGCTACAATGCATACCCACCACTACATCACAGTTCTCGAGGACCCCTGCTGAATATTTTCGACATTCATGGCTGCACCACCTGCATGCATGACAACACATCCACGTCAGAAAGCCAAACAAAAAAATATCGTTTTACAGTGGCCAGGAAATACTCCAAACTTCAGTGGCATTAAGAATGACTGAAATATCTTGAACAAAGATGGAAGCCTGCCAGATATGAGCCAAGTCGTGCCTTCAGCAGGAGATCAAGGACATTTGGGTGAGCCATTATCCATTGTTTACTTCGGGAATCTAGTGAAATCATACCTAAGGTTTCCAGTGGTCATCAAGGCCAAGGAGGAGACGACTAAATATTAATGTACGTACCAAGTATCAGTGTTTGTTTTAGGCTTTGTGATTATACGGTTTGGTTTAGCATTTAGTTATGATTATAATAAAGATTTTCTTAATAAAAGAGGTCTGGTTTATTTATGCGGGTACTGTTGTAACTAACGTTCACAATATCCACATCCTCAGGAAGTAGTCAGTTTGACAGAGAACTTAAGTGTTCTACGACGATAACTTATGAGTGCTCCCAGGTATCGTAGCGTCTTGTAGATGTGATGAATGGTGAGAGGGGGGGGGATGAGCACTTTGTGTACTCACAGGGTTCGATACACAACTTCTGGCTCTTCGCTGGTCGCTACTAGGTCCACTCTCTCCCTGCTCCATGAGCTTTATCATACCTCTTCTCAAAGCTATGTATGGATCCTGCCTTCACTACATCACTCTCCAGATTGTTCCACTTCCTGACAACTCTATGACTGAAGAAATACTTTTAAACATCCTTGCGTCCCATCTGTGTGTGTGTGTGCGGGGTGGACACCGTGTTCTGCCTGGAACTACACTGTCTCACTATCAAGTCAGCAATACACTGCCTCACTATCAAGTCAGCAATACACTGCCTCACTATCAAGTCAGCAATACACTGCCTCACCATCAACACCCACACTGCCTCACCATCAACACCCACACTGCCTCACCATCAAGTCAGCAATACACTGCCTCAGTATCAACCACACTGCCTCACCATCAAGTCAGCAACTACACTGCCTCACCATCAAGTCAGCAATACACTGCCTCACCATCAACAGCCACACTGCCTCACCATCAAGTCAACAATACATTGCCTCACCATCAAGTCAATACACAGCCTCACCATCAACAACCACACTGCCTCACCATCAACAACCACACTGCCTCACCATCAACAACCACACTGCCTCACCATCAACAACCACACTGCCTCACCATCAACAACCACACTGCCTCACCATCAACAACCACACTGCCTCACCATCAACAACCACACTGCCTCACCATCTCTTCTTACTCTCCACTGGAAGAGGTTATTGGTCTCTGATTGGCTCTCCGAGGAAGACAAAGTGCTACAGGTCTCTGATTGGCTCTTCGTGGAAGACAAAGTCTTCCATTATAGGCTGGAAACACCGTAATTAATTTCAAGCACTACCATAGGCCCCTAAAAAAATGGTGGAAGAGTGAGGCCTATTCGAGCCAGGTGAACGAACGAATAGGTAGAAAGTGGACACCAGTGCATTAATTAGGACGCTCTTAGTGAAGACGTTTCGTTCAAGGGATTTTGATTACAGACGTTTCGCTTAAAGGTACATTGATTATGGACGTTTCGCTCAAGGGTACCTTGATTACAGACTTTTCGCCCAAAGGTTCCTTGATTACAGATGTTTCTTTCAAGGAATTTTGATTACAGGCGTTTCGCCCAAGGGACGCTGATTACAGACGTTTCGCTCAGGTGACCTTGATTACAGATGAGAACAATAAATATTCTAAGTGGACACATTCGTGTGTTATGCGTCCAGATGCGTGTGTTATGCGTCCAGATGCGTATGTTATGCGTCCAGATGCGTGCAGTCACTTGTCCTCTTACCACTTAGTTCACAAGTGTCCTTCACTCAGGACACGAAATGTGTGACGATGTTTCGCCCACCCTGAACCATTGTCAAGTCACAACTAGGTGAGGAAAAATTAGAGAAGACAGGAAGGAGAAGAAAGCAGGTGGTAGTTGTAGTAGTAGTTGTTGTAGTAATTGTAGCAATAGGGGTAATATCTGTTGTAGTAGTAGTAATAGTAGTAATAGTAATAGTAGTAATCTAGTAATAGTAATCTAGTAGAAAATTAATAGTAATCTAGTAGTAATAGTGAGATTTTTCAATGGTAAAATTGGGTTTTGGGAATTTCCCACTCGGCTGTCTTGGTACCCCCGGGGCTGTCTTGGTACCCCCGGGGCTGTCTTGGTACCCTCTGGGCTGTCTTGGTACCCCAGGGGCTGTCTTGGTACCCCCGGGGCTGTCTTGGTACCCCCGGAGCTGTCTTGGTACCCCCGGGGCTGTCATGGTACCCCCGGGGCTGTCTTGCTACCCCCGGGGCTGTATTGATATCCCCGGGGCTGTATTGATACCCCCGGGGCTATCTTGGTACCCCCGGGGCTGTTTTGGTACTCCCTGGGCTGTTATGGTACCCCCTGGGCTGTCTTGGTACCCCCGGGGCTGTCTTGTTACCCCCGGGGCTGTCTTGCTACCCCCGGGGCTGTCTTGGTACCCCCGGGGCTGTCTTGGTACCCCCGGGGCTGTCTTGGTACCCCCGGGGCTGTCTTGGTACCCCCGGGGCTGTCTTGGTACCCCCGGGGCTGTTTTGGTACCCCCGAGGCTGTATTGATACCCCCGGGGCTGTATTGATACGCCCGGCGCTATCTTGGTACCCCCGGGGCTGTTTTGGTACCCCATGGGCTGTCTTGGTACCCCCGGGGCTGTCTTGCTACCCCCGGGGCTGTCTTGGTACCCTCGGAGCTGTCTTGGTACCTCCGGGGCTGTCATGGTACCCCCGGGGCTGTTTTGGTACCCCCTGGGCTGTCTTGGTACCCCCGGGGCTGTATTGATATCCCCGGGGCTGTATTGATACCCCCGGGGCTATCTTGGTACCCCCGGGGCTGTCTTGGTATTCCCGGGGCTGTTTTGGTACCCCTTGGGCTGTCTTGGTACCCCCGGGGCTGTCTTGGTACCCCCGGGGCTGTCTTGGTACCCCCGGAGCTGTCTTGGTACCCCCGGGGCTGTCATGGTACCCCCGGGGCTGTCTTGCTACCCCCGGGGCTGTATTGATATCCCCGGGGCTGTATTGATACCCCCGGGGCTATCTTGGTACCCCCGGGGCTGTCTTGGTACTCCCGGGGCTGTTTTGGTACCCCCTGGGCTGTCTTGGTACCCCCGGGGCTGTCTTGCTACCCCCGGGGCTGTCTTGGTACCCCCGGAGCTGTCTTGGTACCCCCGGAGCTGTCTTGGTACCCCTGGGGCTGTCTTGGTACCCCCGGGACTGTCTTGGTACCCCCGGGGCTGTCTTGGTACCCCCGGGGCTGTCTTGGTACCCCCGGGGCTGTCATGGTACCCCCGGGGCTGTTTTGGTACCCCCGGGGCTGTATTGATACCCCCGGGGCTGTATTGATACGCCCGGCGCTATCTTGGTACCCCCGGGGCTGTTTTGGTACCCCATGGGCTGTCTTGGTACCCCCGGGGCTGTCTTGCTACCCCCGGGGCTGTCTTGGTACCCTCGGAGCTGTCTTGGTACCCCCGGGGCTGTCATGGTGCCCCCGGGGCTGTTTTGGTACCCCCTGGGCTGTCTTGGTACTCCAGGACTGTCTTGCTACCCCAGGGGCTGTCTTGCTACCCCCGGGGCTGTATTGATACCCCCGGGGCTGTCTTGGTACCCCCGGGGCTGTCGTGGTACCCCCGGGGCTGTCTTGGTACCCCCGGGGCTGTCTTGGTACCCCCGGGGCTGTCTTGGTACCCCCGGGGCTGTCTTGGTACCCCTGGGGCTGTCTTGGTACCCAGGGACTGTCTTGGTACCCCCGGGATTGTCTTGGTACCCCCGGGGCTGTCTTGGTACCCCCGGGGCTGTCTTGGTACCCCCGGGGCTGTCTTGGTACCCCCGGGGCTGTCATGGTACCCCCCGGGGCTGTCTTGGTACCCCGGGACTGTCTTGGTACCCCCGGGGCTGTGAGAAGCGGCGGTATAACCAGAGTTAACACTCCACCTAAAAACTTACATATTCCACTGTTTCCAGTCACCTGGAAGGTCGTGGGGACTTGTATATTCCACTGTTTCCAGTCACCTGGAAGGTCGTGGGGACTTGTATATTCTACTGTTTCCAGTCACCTGGAAGGTTGTGGGGACTTGTATATTTCACTGTTTCCAGTCACCTGGAAGGTCGTGGGGACTTGTATATTCCACTGTTTCCAGTCACCTGGAAGATCGTGGGGACTTGTATATTCCACTGTTTCCAGTCACCTGGAAGGTCGTGGGTACTTGTATATTCTACTGTTTCCAGACACCTGGAAGGTCGTGGGGACTTGTATATTCTACTGTTTCCAGTCACCTCGAAGGTCGTGGGGACTTGTATATCCCACTGTTTCCAGACACCTGGAAGGTCGTGGGGACTTGTATATTCTACTGTTTCCAGACACCTGGAAGGTCGTGGGGACTTGTATATTCTACTGTTTCCAGTCACCTGGAAGGTCGTGGGGACTTGTATATCCCACTGTTTCAAGTCACCTGGAAGGTCGTGGGTACTTGTATATTCCAATGTTTCCAGTCACCTGGAAGGTCGTGGGCGAGTCTTACCTGTATTTGGGCACACGCCCTCTTATTACGGTGTCTACTGGTCAGTTCTATCAACCTCGCATCAACACCTTCTTGCTACAGAGAACATGATAATTAATATGGATTAGGGGGAACTTACTTATATGTATCGTACCCAGAAGACATGACACCGGGAATGATGGCTTGATTGAAGGTAGGTTGAATCCAATCTTCCTTTGATCTTAGCTGAACGGTGTAGGAACACGGGAATATTCAACGAACACTAGTGGTTGTTCACTAAGTGTTCAACACCAGGTATATTATGAATTGTTTCAGTTCTCGTTTCCATCACTTGTTCATGGTAGAGAGAATGACTGGCGATAATTCACCTTTCAGAGATAATTATTGTAGCTCAACACTATCTCTGCTCCAGTTCTCCTTATTGATGTGTGCTTAAGCGACATGGAAACACGATCTGACCGAGAATTTATGTGATCTGTGTACCACTACCCCGGGATTTTGTTCACTCGCTCAGCTAATCTTGCAAGAGTCTAGCCCACTAGAACGGACGGTCAGAGGCAGACGTAAACTGACAGAGTCAGCCGATGGCATAGTCCAAACCTCCTTATATTGCTTTAATAATGCCTGGGAAGCGTAATGCCAGGCAACTCTGCCGGGATAAGTCAAGGTGCTGATTTACCTGATTCAGACGCATTTCACATTAATTATACTAAGAGTATAATTACTTATTAATTATACTAAGAGTATATTTCTACTTGATATGATTAAGGCTTTAGAAACAGGTATTCACTCGTGCAAAAACTGATGTATTACGCGGGTTCTAAGCAGCAGGACAGTGAGAGGTCTTAACACGCCTCAACTCCGGCATATGCATCTGCACTATTATTGGTTGCAATCTAATATTGCTTGGTAATGATCTCGTGCAACCTGAGCTGTTGTTTAGGCGGTTATATTCGATCTTATTCATCTCCAGATGTTGGAACCAGTGAGAGGGATCGCAGCCTCGTTGAGAGGGGTCGCAGCCTCGTTGAGAGGGGTCGCAGCCTCGTTGAGAGGGGTCGCAGCCTCGTTGAGAGGGGTCGCAGCCTCGTTGAGAGGGGTCGCAGCCTCGTTGAGAGGGGTCGCAGCCTCGTTAAGAGGGGTCGCAGCTTCGTTGAGAGGGGTCACAGCTTTCTTGAGAGGGGTCGCAGCCTCCTTGAGAGGGGTCACAGCCTTCTTGAGAGGGGTCGCAGCCTCCTTGAGAGGGGTCACAGCCTCCTTGAGAGGGGTCACAGCCTCCTTGAGAGGGGTCACAGCCATGTTGAGGGGGGTCGCAGCCTCCTGGAGAGGGGTCACAGCCTCCTTGAGAAGGGTCGTAGCCTCCTGGAGAGGGGTCACAGCCTTCTTGAGAGGGGTCACAGCCTTCTTGAGATGGGTCACAGCCTCCTTGAGATGGGCCACAGCCTCCTTGAAAGGGGTCGCAGCCTCCTTGAGAGGGGTCACAACCTCCTTAAGAGAGGTCACAGCCTCCTTGAGAGGGGTCACAACCTCCTTAAGAGAGGTCGCAGCCTCCTTGAGAGGGGTCACAGCCTCCTTGAGAGGGGTCACAGCCATGTTGAGAGGGGTCGCAGCCTCCTTGAGAGGGGTCACAGCCTCCTTGAGAAGGGTCGTAGCCTCCTTGAGAGGGTCACAGCCACGTTGAGATGAGTCACAGCCTTCTTGAGATGGGTCACAGCCTCCTTGAGATGGGCCACAGCCTCCTTGAAAGGGGTCGCAGCCTCCTTGAGAGGGGTCACAACCTCCTTAAGAGAGGTCGCAGCCTCCTTGAGAGGGGTCACAGCCTTCTTGAGAGGGGTCACAGCCTCCTTGAGAGGGGTCGCAGCCTCCTTGAGAGGGGTCGCAGCCTCCTGGAGAGGGGCCACAGCCACGCTGAGGTCACAGCCTTCTTGAGAGGGGTCGCAGCCTCCTTGAGAGGGGTCACAGCCACGTTGAGAGGGGTTACAGCCTCCTTGAGAGGGGTCACAGCCTCCTTGAGAGGGTCACAGCCTCTTTGAGAGGGGTTGCAGCCTCCTTGAGAGGAGTCGCAGCCTCCTAGAGGGGGGTCACAGCCTCCTTGAGAGGAGTCACAGCCTCGTTGAGAGGGGTCGCAACCTCCTGGAGAGGGGTCGCAGCCTCCTTGAGAGGAGTCACAGCCTCGTTGAGAGGGGTCGCAGCCTCCTTGAGAGGAGTCACAGCCTCGTTGAGAGGGGTCACAGCCTCCTTGAGAGGAGTCACAGCCTCGTTGAGAGGGGTCGCAGCCTCCTTGAGAGGAGTCACAGCCTCGTTGAGAGGGGTCGCAGCCTCCTTGAGAGGAGTCACAGCCTCGTTGAGAGGGGTCACAGCCTCCTTGAGAGGAGTCACAGCCTCGTTGAGAGGGGTCGCAGCCTCCTGGAGAGGGGTCACAGCCTCCTTGAGAGGAGTCACAGCCTCGTTGAGAGGGGTCGCAGTCTCCTTGAGAGGGGTCGCAGCCTCCTGGAGAGGGGTCGCAGCCTCCTGGAGAGGGGTCACAGCCTCCTGGAGAGGGGTCGCAGTCTCCTTGAGAGGGGTCGCAGCCTCCTGGAGAGGGGTCGCAGCCTCCTGGAGAGGGGTCACAGCCTCCTGGAGAGGGGTCGCAGCCCCCCTTGCTCGCATCCAGTTGGAAATAACTTCTCCACAATAGTCGTTATAGTAGTAGTAACAGGAGCAGTAGTAGTAACAGGAGCAGTAGTAGTAACAGGAGCAGTAGTAGTAACAGGAGCAGTAGTAGTAACAGGAGCAGTAGTAGTAACAGGAGCAGTAGTAGTAACAGGAGCAGTAGTAGTAACAGGAGCAGTAGTAGTAACAGGAGCAGTAGTAGTAACAGGAGCAGTAGTAGTAATAGTTGTGGTAATAATAGTTGTAGCAATAGTTGCAATAGTAGTAGAAATAGTAGTTAGAAGTAGTAGTAGTAATAACAGATCGGGTTATTTACCAATTATTGGTAAATTGTGACATTGTCCTGGTAAATTGTCACACCAGACACGACTCTCGGATATATTCTAGAAGACTAAGCTTGGAGCTCTAGACAAAGCTTCAGTGTTTACGCTCAAGCTTTCTCACTGAAGTGAGCTTAATAAACAGTTCCTGTGACGAGATCCTCCTTAACTGCTGACATGGCCAGCTAGTGTGCTGACACATACTGACATGTACTACCAGCTGACACATGCTGACGTATCCCTCAAATGCACCTAACATGTGTCAGTGTTGCATAGTGTGTGTATCCCACACTTAAATAACCTCACACTGGCCTTTTACTTACAATGTTCAATACTTAATAACGATATGACTGTCACCACTACCACCACTCTGCTACAGTCTACTGTCTAACCTTCAAGTATACACTGAAGGCGTGTATTCGTTCATACATCGTTAATACACACTTAATACAGCAGTGTGAGGGTTTAGTGCTCTACTGTGGCTTGTTGTACACTTGTTAGGTAAGGTTCGCAGGAAACAGGACAAGTGTTTCCTGACGCGGGTCTCAGATGATGACCCGCCTTTGGAGCTTTTGGTCATTTGACCGAGGCCTTCAGCTGGCTTATCGGTCCACCCTTTTAAAAATTATGACCATTTATAACCATTTGAGAGGTGTTGTACACCTGTGTGTGCTGGGCAGTGACACCTAATTACCCTCTGCCGCCGCCTCCTAAGTTTACCAGGTCTTCTCATCTGTGTTCAAGGTCTCCTAACTCTTCCTAGTGTTAGGTGCAAAGTTATAAAATTATTTTGATCGTGCTTTTGTATGTCAAGTCTGTGTACTACACCAGGGTTATTAAGGCTGCATGTCAGCTGTCAACTACCAGTCAAGAATACTTTAATGCTGAAAACAGGATTAAACTGCCAGTGTATGTACACTGAACAACACTGAGAGAGATACTGTTCTCAGTGTATATACATGGAGAGAGACACTTCTCAGTGTTTATACACTTAGAGATATTCACCCGTCAGTGTATATACCTTGAGATTCTATATATATTGTATAAAGTGTGTATACACTGAGAGGTGTAAGTGTATATACACCTACAGATACATACCTCTCAGAATATATACACTGAGAAATACTGTGTATATTGGTGCAGTATAACAGTGGTTAGGTCACCCACTGGCTTACATATTTTGACTCGCCTATTTGTGGATGGAGGGATTAAGCCATAGCTCCTGACCCTGCTTCGTAACTTACCACTTGCAAATTTTCTTCCTATCCTCGTGGGCCTCGTCGTACCTGCTCTTAAAACTACGTATGAAGCATGTCTCTACCACTGTTATTCTTGGTGACCTTCCTGAGGATAAATAAATACTTCCTCGCATGTCCGTGACTCGTTTGCATTTTTAAAATTTAAATTTTGCCCCGGTAAGCCTATTTCCCGCCTCAGTCTATCTCTATCCAGCATATCAAGTCCCTGAGTATTTTGCATGTCGTTATTATATCTCCTCTGATTCTTCTAGTTTCTACTGTCAGGTTTACTTCCTTTGCTCTCTTGATATCTTACACCACTTAGCTCTGGGACTAACCTCCTTGGAAATCTCTATACCTTTTCCAGTTGCCTGACATGTTTGATAGGATGTGGGTTCCTTACTGGTGCTGCGTACTCCAAGAAGTGCCTGAAAGCTACTGTTAGATTTGACAGACAAGCATTTGTTGCAGCAATTATTCGGCTGGAATGTGCCCCAGGTGATATGCTCGGTAGAGTGCTTGCCCTGAGCTCCTTAAATGAGGTTTACAGCGTTTATTAACAGAGCCTGTATTCTGCTTCTGGTCTTTTTTGCCTCGCCTAATTTACAGAAGCTTGCATTGAATAGGGTTGAATCGCAGTTGCCACTTGTCAGACCAAACAAGCAGCCTATCCTGGACGACTTTATATTCGGCTCATTAATTTCACGTTTGTCACAGGTATATATCAGACTGTCTCTTCCGTCATGTCATTCAGGGACATAGGAACAGTACTGGTCCAAGTACTGGCTCTAGTGGAACCCCACTCGTCACACTCATGCAGTCACACGTCACACAGTCGCACACAGTCACGGACAGTCACTCATTTCCTTCCTGTTAAGTAATCCGTGATCCATTGTACTATATTTCCTCGTATTCTTGTTTATTCTACTGCTGGAGCGGTACTGTGTCGTAAGCTTTTCTATTTTTTTGCACTCTCTACAATTTCTTTCTTCAATTCTATCGTGTTTCTCACTTTCTTTACCAAAGGACTGGCACTCTGAACTTTCTTTGGGCCCATGGTGGCTTATTTCACAGTCACACCAAAAATATTCAGTCTACTCATCTCTCTTCTGCCTCGCTTTTGTTACCTTGTCAAAGAACTCGATTAGAAAGGAACAAAAAGGCACAATACCGTGACTGGAACAATACACAAACAATACACAAACAATACACAAACAACCCGCACATTTACAAAAGCACACTAGTCCAAGTCGGACCGGAACGTCGTCGTAAGCTCCTCTCTCCCATGTGCGGGTCGTGTGTAACTAGTAGGTTCGTGAGACACGATTTACCATCTGGAAAGCCGTGCTGGTCGTTGTTTATAAATCTTCTCCTGTCCAGGTGCTCCACTGCCTCTCGCCTGATAAGCTTCTTCATAATTTCGCATACTATGTATGTCAGTGACACTGGCCTCTAGTTAATCACTACCTCTCTCTCCTTAAATAGTGGGATTACATTTGGTGTCGTCCACACCTCGGGCAGTTTGATGTTAGATATGTCATCTAGGTCTGTATAAGCTGTGTTTACCTGGATAGAGTTCCGGGGGTCAACGCCCCCGCGTGTGTCATGTAACTGTACAAATAAAAATTATTATTATTATTATTATTATTATTATTATTATTATTATTATTATTATTATTATGGTTTACACAGTTCCTCTGCTGCCTCTAACAGTTCCTCTGCTGCCTCTAACAGTTCCTCTGCTGCCTCTAACAGTTCCTCTGCTGCCTCTCACGAAATCCACAGAGAGGTTGTCTGGTGGTGTTGCCTCCGAGGTATCAAGAGCCCAACAATGATTTCTTCTGGTGTGTGTCGCGTTCAACACTCGCTGGTGTAGTATTCTCTGTAATACTCTGGTGTTGACCCTATTTCCTCCAAGAGCACATCTAGAAACCTAGTGGTTTAACTCCTCACAGACTTTCTGGTCATTACTTTTGAGTTCTCTTCCTGACAAATAACATTTACCGTCACTACCTCCACCTTCTCAACTCTCCAGTAATCTGATTCTCCTGGGATGCCTGTTCTCCTGGTGGATAAAATCTCAGGCCATCACTGGCGTTCCATTATATATATGGACTTGACACACCTTTTATGTTGTAATGGTTGTTGTATTCGTCTCTTGGTCTCCTGCTGTTTGGTGACGGGTTGTATTATCACTACCTTCGTCGCCTGCTGTTTGGCGACGGGTTGTATAATCACTATCTTGGTTTCCTGCTGTTAGGTGACGGTTTGTATTATCACTTCCTTGGTCTCCTGTTGTTTGGTGATGGGTTGTACTATCACTACCCTGAGATTCCAAATGGGAAACGAAGCTTTAGTATGGAAAACCAGGACCAAAGCTGGGACGACCGCCGTCCTTAATTGATATCCAACTTCCCTATTGCCGTTTCGGCTTTTTCTTCATCCATCATCAGAATCTAAAATGTACTACAACAAAAATAAGGCAAAATTTAAAAACATTAAAAATACTTTCTACGTTGTGAATAGAGCAGCCCAACTATGATAACTGAATCAGTATAATTAACTGACTTAAAATACCTCTGTATACCATTAATATATTTTAAAGTAGATTATACTAGAAGTTTCACAACCCATAATTATGCAACATGGTGGGTTAAATACTAATTAGAACTTAAAGGTGAAATAAATACAATATTAAAGTAATCTAAAATACAGTAGACAATTACATTAGAAGATTTATAACATAGACCTGAGAGTTACGTTTCTCTAACGAGACCAGCAAAAGCGAAGGATTTCGGAGCCTAATTAAATCTTTTAATGAATAATTAGGTACTAATGTTGTGGAAATTTATTAATAATACAAACCAAACACAGTTTTAAATATTATACACGATAGACAGATTTTTGGATTAAAATTCTACAAAATGTATTACCGTTGTAATAACTTATACATATATATATATATATATATATATATATATATATATATATAGATATATATATATATATATATATATATATATATGTGTGTGTGTGTGTATTTCAGTTGTTTCTGGGTTAGGATAAGATAGGTTAGGCTAAGATAGGTTAGGTTAAGATAAGGTAGGAAAGGATACAGTAAGATAAGTATGGCGGAATATCTTATAGGTTGTATAAGAGTGTAATTACCCAGGGATAAAGATGGCGAAACAGCAGGAAACAAGAGACAAGGTGACCTTGCTAGGAAGCTGTGACCTTGCTAGGAAGCTGTGACCTTGCTAGGAAGCTGTGACCTTGCTAGGAAGCTGTGGCCTTGCTAGGAAGCTGTGGCCTTGCTAGGAAGCTGTGACCTTGCTAGGAAGCTGTGGCCTTGCTAGGAAGCTGTGACCTTGCTAGGAAGCTGTGACCTTGCTAGGAATCTGTGACCTTGCTAGGAAGCTGTGACCTTGCTAGGAAGCTGTGGCCTTGCTAGGAAGCTGTGACCTTGCTAGGAAGCTGTGACCTTGCTAGGAATCTGTGACCTTGCTAGGAAGCTGTGACCTTGCTAGGAAGCTGTGGCCTTGCTAGGAAGCTGTGACCTTGCTAGGAAGCTGTGACCTTGCTAGGAAGCTGTGGCCTTGCTAGGAAGCTGTGACCTTGCTAGGAAGCTGTGACCTTGCTAGGAAGCTGTGACCTTGTTAGGAAGCTGTGGCCTTGCTAGGAAGCTGTGACCTTGTTAGGAAGCTGTGACCTTGCTAGGAAGCTGTGACCTTGCTAGGAAGCTGTGACCTTGCTAGGAAGCTGTGACCTTGTTAGGAAGCTGTGGCCTTGCTAGGAAGCTGTGACCTTGTTAGGAAGCTGTGACCTTGCTAGGAAGCTGTGTTGGCCTTCGTTGACAGCCAGGCATAATACCCGGCTCCAGAAATAGCAGCCTACAAGGTCACATTAGTGCCCTTGGCCTCGAGTTTCCGGTTATGGTGGTGGGTCACCTCTGCTAGAGTGCCAAACTTTTAACAGGCTTCCGTTTCACCCACGAAGAGGATGTTTCAAATAATGGAAGACATTCACCATCACTCAGTCAATAACTGTCACCACAGTCGCAGTCACCACCACCATAGTCACCACAGTCACCACCACCATAGTCACCACAGTCACCACAACCATAGTCACCACAGTCACCACCACCATAGTCACCACAGTCACCACAGTCACCACCACCATAGTCACCACAGTCACCACCACCATAGTCACCACAGTCACCACCACCATAGTCACCACAGTCAACCACCACCATAGTCACCACAGTCACCACCACCATAGTCATCACAGTCACCAGCACCATAGTCATCACAGTCACCAGCACCATAGTCATCACAGTCACCACCACCATAGTCATCACAGTCACCACCACCACCAGTCATCACAGTCACCACCACCATAGTCACCACAGTTAACACCACCATAGTCACCACAGTCACCACCACCATAGTCACCACAGTCACCACCACCATAGTCACCACAGTCACCACCACCATAGTCATCACAGTCACCACCACCATAGTCATCACAGTCACCACCACCATAGTCATCACAGTCACCACCACCATAGTCATCACAGCCACCACCACCATAGTCATCACAGTCACCACCACCATAGTCACCATAGTCACCACCACCATAGTCACCATGGTCCTCACCACCATAGTCACCACAGCCACCACCACCACCATAGTTATCACAGTCATCACCACCATAGTCACCACAGTCACCACCACCACCATAGTTATCACAGTCATCACCACCATAGTCACCACAGTCACCACCACCACCATAGTTATCACAGTCACCACCACCATGGTCACCACAGTCACCACCACCATAACCACCACAGTCACCACCACAATAGTCACCACAGTCACCACCACCACCATAGTTATCACAGTCACAACCACCATAGTTATCACAGTCACCACCACCATAGTCACCACAGTCACCACCACCACAGTCATCACAGTCACCACCACAATAATCACCACAGTCACCACAGTCATCACCACCATAGTCACCACAGTCACCACCACCATAGTCACAACAGTTACCACCACCATAGTCACAACAGTTACCACCACCATAGTCACCACAGTCACCACCACCATAATCACCACAGTCACCACAGTCACCACCATAGTCACCACAGTCACCACCACCATAGTCACCATAGTCACCACAGTCACCACCATAGTCACCACAGTCACCACTACCATAGTTATCACAGTCACCACCACCATAGTCACCACAGTCACCATCACCATAATCACCACAGTCACCACAGTCACCACCACCATAGTCACCACCACAATAGTCACAACAGTTACCACAACCATAGTCACCACAGTCACCACCACCATAGTTATCACAGGCACCACCACCGTAGTACTATCACCACAGTCACCACCACCATAGTCACCACCACCATAGTCACCACCACCATAGTCACACAGTCACCACCACCATAGTCGCCACAGTCACCACCACCATAGTCACCACCACCATAGTCACCACAGTCACCACCACCATAGTCACCACAGTCACCACCACCATAGTCATCACAGTCACCACCATAGTCACCACAGTCACCACCACCATAGTTATCACAGTCACCACCACCATAGTCACCACAGTCACCACCACCATAGTCACCACAGTCACCACCACCATAGTCACCACAGTCACCACCACCATAGTCACCACAGTCACCATAGTCACCACCATAGTCACCACAGTCACCACCACCATAGTCATCACAGTCACCACCACCATAGTTATCACAGTCACCACCACCATAGTCACCACAGTCACCACCACAGTCACCACAGTCACCACCACCATAGTCACCACAGTCACCACCACCATAGTCACCACAGTTACCACCACCATAGTCACCATAGTCACAACAGTCACCACCACCTTAGTCACCACAGTCACCACAGTCACCACCACCATAGTCATCACAGTCACCACCACCATAGTTATCACAGTCACCACCACCATAGTCACCACAGTCACCACCACCATAGTCACCACCACCATAGTCATCACAGTCACCACCACCATAGTTATCACAGTCACCACCACCATAGTCACCACCACCATAGTCACCATAGTCACCACCACCATAGTCACCATAGTCACCACCACCATAGTTACCACAGTCACCACCACCATAGTCACCACAGTCACCACCACCATAGTCATCACAGTCACCACCACCATAGTCACCACAGTCACCACCACCATAGTCACAGTCACCACCACCATAGTCACCACAGTCACCACCACCATAGTTATCACAGTCACCACCACCATAGTTATCACAGTCACTACCACCATAGTCACCACAGTCACCACCACCATAGCCATCACAGTCACCACCACCATAGTCACCACAGTCACCACAGCCACCACCATAGTCACCACAGTCACCACCACCATAGTCACCACAGTCACCACAGTCACCACCACCATAGTCACCACTGCCACAGTTACCACGACCATAGTCACCACCACAACAGTCACCGCCATAGCCACCACACACATTCACCACCAGTCACCACCACAATCCCCATACACAGTCACCATCACACTGTCACCACCACAGTCACCACCACAGAGTCACCACCACACAGTCAGCACCACAGTCACCACCATGCAGTCACCACCACAGTCATCACTACACACAATTATCACCACACAGTTACCACCACACAGTCACCACCACATTCACCACCAGTCACCATCACACAGTCACCATCACCACAGCCACCACTACACAATCACTACACACAATCACCACCACGCAGTCACCGTGGTCACCACCACACAGTTACCACACAGTCACCACACAGTCACCACACACATTCACCACCAGTCACCACCGCACAGTCACCACCACGCAGTCACCACCACAGTCACCACTGCACAGTCATCACTACATAGTCACCCCCACGCAGTCACCACACACAGTCACCACCACAGTCACCACAAATGGGAGAACTTTCTCTGTTCCTGACCTTGTACTCTCCATCCTTGGATTAGTGTGTCATGTTCTCTCTTGTTTGTACACCCACACATAACAAACACACACACACACACACAACACACACACACACACACAACACACACACACACACACACAACACACACACAACACACACACAACACACACACAACACACACACAACACACACACACACACAACACACACACAACACACATACACACAGCACACACAGCACACACAACACACACAACACACATACACACAACACACACAACACACACACACACACACACACACACACACACACACACACACACACACACACACACACACACACACACACAGCGCACCACACACACAACACACACACAACACACACACACAACACACACACAACACACCACACCACACACACCACACACACCACACACACCACACACAACACACACACCACACACACCACACACAACACACACACACACCACACACACACAACTCACGCAACACACACACCACACGCAACACACACAACACACACAACGCACACAACACAACACACAACACACACGCAACACACACAACACGCACGCAACACACACAACACGCACGCAACACACACAACACACACAACACACACAACACGCACACAACACACACAACACACACAACACACACAACACACACAACACACACAACACACACAACACACACAACACGCACACAACACACACAACACACACAACACACACAACACACACAACACTCACAACACACACAACACAACGCACACAACACAACGCACACAACACACACAACACACACAACACACACAACACACACACAACACATACACAACACATACACAACACACACACAACACATACACAACACACACACAAAACACACACACACACAACACACACACACACAACACACACACACACAACACACACACACAACACACAACACACACACAACACACACACAACACACACACAACACACACACAACACACACACAACACACAACACACACAACACACACAACACACACACAACACACAACACACAACACACACAACACACACAACACACACAACACACACACAACACACACAACACACACACAACACACACAACACACACACAACACACACACAACACACACACAACACACACACAACACACACAACATACACAACACACACAGCACACACAACATACACAACACTCACAACACACACAACACTCACAACACACACACAACACTCACAACACACACACAACACTCACAACACACACACAACACTCACAACACACACACAACACTCACAACACACACACAACACTCACAACACACACACAACACTCACAACACACACAACACACAACACACACACAACACACACACACAGTGTGTTCTTCCAAACTACACTAAGCAAAATAAGATGTTTAACTTATCCTTCTCCCTTATCCTAACCATACCTATATTAAATATGTACATTAATACGTCCTGCCTAGCTGATAATGAAGGGAGAGTGATACCATCACCGTGTTGGTCTTCCCTGGTTGATAGTCATGTAGCACTGGAGTCATAAATACTACTTACTAAGAGCCACCTAATTTCCCCTGTCTTCTAATAACACGTTCATTTTTTTTCCACTATAATCTACCTTGTCTATAATTACTATCGTATTTTCTTTGTTTTGTAAGGTGAAGTCCAGGATCTTTACTTAATTCATGGTATAACTTTACAAATCTTTGAGGACGATTGTGTTGTCGAGGTGTGAGTTGTGCAACACAATCGTCCTCAAAGATTTGTTAAGTTGTACCATGAATTAAGGAAAGATCCTGGACTTCACCTTACGAAACAGACAAAGAAAGTGCGATGGTACTTATGGACAAGGGAGATTATAATGGAAAAAAATGAACGTGTTATTGGAAGACAGGGGAACTTATGTGCCCCTTTAGTCCACACAGAGTTCAGGTAAGTCAGTAGAATGTCGTCTGGAGTATATACAGTGAGGACGCTTAGTTGATGAAATGCTCCAGTGACACAACCAGAGCCCAGAGCCTCTTGTTCATCAGTCGAGTAGACCTTTTGATGTGGCTTAAGCTTGGCTGAGAAAGATGCCACCGCATGAATAACTTCCTCTCCAGATGCCACTACATGAAGAACTTCCTCTCCAGATGCCACTACATGAAGAAATTCCTCTCCAGATGCCACTACAGGAATAACTTCCTCTCCAGATGCCACTACATGAAGAAATTCCTCTCCAGATGCCACTACATGAAGAACTTCCTTTCCAGATGCCACTACATGAAGAACTTCCTCTCCAGATGCCACTACATGAAGAAATTCCTCCCCAGATGCCACTACAGGAAGAAATTCCTCTCCAGATGCCACTACATGAAGAAATTCCTCTCCAGATGCCACTACATGAAGAAATTCCTCTCCAGATGCTTGAAGAGCTGCACAAACTTCCACATCACAGGCATCAACCTGTGTAAGGAAACAACGTAAATAATCTGTAATATAACATGGGAGCTCCGCACTGCAGCCTTTTAATTTCTAAGGCCTGGCAGATAGCTGACCTAAATGGAGTCAGCTACTAGTATGGGTGGTTAAGGGGCCCACAATATGGAAGTCACTGGAGAGATTTCTTATCATGGGAAACCTGATGATTCTGGCTGACTATTATATTGGGTTGTACTTAAAAAAAAAAAATCCATTCCACGGGGTTAAAACCCGCGATCAGTCATGAAACTCCAGACCGACGCATTAGCCACTGGACCAACTGGTTACAAGACGATTCATCCAACTAGGTTTTACTTACCCTTGTCCTACTTCATGACCCAGAGAGGTAACTGAGGGTCAACCAAAGGTGAATATACTGAGACTGTCATTAGAGAATTAAAAGGCACAATACCATGGCTGAAACAATACGTAAATAGCTGGCACATGGGAGAATGAAAGTTATTTGAATAAATGGTTTAGAAAACCGACAAGTTGATAAATAAGACACTTGTTCAACATTTGGGTATCCAAGGGACTGATTACCTCAAACTCCTCCCCATTTTCCACCTTTCTCTGTATTGGACTGAAGAAGCCACTAGCTGGCAAAACGTTTCCAGAATATAGATACCCAAATTTTGCACAAGTGTCTTATATATCAGTAAAACTTACGTTCCTCCAAGATATCAGTCACGGCTAAGTCATCTAAATGCAGATGTGTACCTGCTGACCCTTTGATGGCAAAAGATTAGCGTTTGAAATGTGACAGGTGCATTGCACAGGCCGAAAGGGGTGACAGTATTTTGGAAATAACATTGTGGGACTTAGAAACAAGTGATCTCCTTGGCCTTAGCTCAAAGGATACCTGATAATATTTGAGATCTAGTTTGGAGACGAACTTGGCTTTACTATCGAAGTCCACAATGTTATCCATGTATGGAAGTAGGTAACCATTGGCTGCAGCCACTTTTTTTCACCTTTCGGTAGCCTGAACACACACGAACACCGACATCTGGTTTCTTCACGAGGATGCAGGGCGAGGCTCAAGGACTTCAAGATTCCTCCACTAAGGCATGCTTAAGTAGGAAGTCTGTCTCCTGTTGTAGTAATAATATTATTTCTGCAAGTACGTGTACAAGGTATACAGGTCTAGCCGACATCAGTGACATACTACTATATAGAAAGCCGCTTGTTATGCAGAACATTTCCGGCAATTTAGGTCAGTTTTGCCCCAGGATGCGACCCAATCCAATTGACTAACACCCAGGTACCCATTTTACTGATGAACTTAGATAACCGGTGTAAGGAAACATGCCCAATGTTTCTATTCTCCCCAGGAATCCAACCCGGACAACTCACCATGTAAAGCGAGAGCTTTAGCCATCAGGCCACGGGACTCTGGATTAGCTCTGTAAGGAAGATTTTGTCTAGTTTAGCAGTGTCCACATCTACGTCATGAAAACCAAGATTATTTTCATTCAGAAAGTCCGAAAACATGTCGAGGTAGTTCCGTGGCAGAGCTGATATGGCATTCTGTACCTCAGTTATACCAGACATTACTGGTCGTGGATTCTCCAATATGTTGCAAATTAGGCAATCTTGTATTCCACTGACTTTTTGTCAGCAAGTGTAACACTTCTTTGTGTTCTTTAAATCTGTCAGAAAGAGAGGAGACAGGTTTTTACAAAGTATTGGAGACGAGAAGAGGAGCAAGAAATAGACTCCAGAAGCATCAATAGCAGGAGGAAAGGTACGAACTAGATCACTACGAAGAGTGTTAGTTTGGCGAAAAGTAAGTTTTAGATCTAAGGAACAGAGACACTGATTGAGATTAGAAAGAATGGAAGCGTAGGGAAAGGAAAGAACAAGAGATTAACTTTCCCCTCTCTTTCCGACACACTGACTCCTTGTAACTCGTTCAGCTTGGAACTAGGGTCTGTGGGACCAGAAGTTATGTTGATTATAGGAAGCGAAGTTTATAAAGCTTTTCAATCTGATTTATGTGGTAGATCTTACCGCAGAAGAAGTGTCAAAAGGGGTCACCCACTTGAAGTCTGACTTCTGAACCACCTACAGAGGGCTAGCAATACGTGACTTTCAGGTATGACCAGAAGCTGGTATGACCAGAGTGGGACTTTCACATCAGAGCTTATTTCTTGGGTGGCACTGAAAATTGGGTTGGGCAAATGTTTTGTAAGTGGGATGAATTGTAAAGGACCTGTCTAGTATGGGCCAACAGGCCTCCTGCAGTGTTCCTCCTTTATGTTCTTATGGACCATGACTCTGTTTCCTATTTTGAATGAGCGAATTTTAGCCGCGTGGTCATATTCCTGTCTCATGAGGTCCTGTACTTAAGATTGTCATTTACCGTTTGTCGGAGCAGGTGGAGCCTGACTTGGTTATCAGAGGCATTGCTTATATTGTAACTTCAACTCAACCCTCTTTCAGCACTTGCAAATGTCCTCTATATGGTGTTCAAATATCAACTCCAAGAGGCTGTAACCGGTAGATTCCTGAGCACTTTCTCTCATTACATGTCCCAGTCTGTTTTAAAATGCAAGCAGAAAACTTTCATCGTTGTCTTTAAGATTTGATGATACGTTTCAAATTCTCTGTATGACTGTGGGCGATAAGTCTTCGAAAAAGTTAATGTCCAGGCGGCTCAGAATCTTCCAAAAGACCTTAGCTTTGAAATTGTTCCCTCGGTCACTGTACAGACTGTGAGAGTTCTTGAGATGTGAGGTGCACCGGGGCTTTAAGAATAGTCTTTGCATTAATGGTGCACTTCTTTTGGATACCTAATAGTTTTGTCTAGAATACTGAAAATAAACTGGATACCTGACTTAGCCTTTGACAGAGGCCCCTCACAACTAATGATTAAATCCACGAAAGGCTCCCATTGATATTGCCGGTTTAATGTAGTGTCTAGGCTCTCCCACTAGCTTGTAGGCACGGCAGGATCTGGTGCATTTATTTACATCATGTCTCAAACCTGGCCAATTATCCTCTTTGGAGATCCTGTACAGGGCTCTTTATTAATACAAAAATGTCCCCTAGACGAGTTATGGGCCACCCTAAGTACCTGTCTTCTAAGTGTTTTAGGTTTCGTTACCTTCTTTATATTACAGCTCCTCTTGCTCCGTTGTCAGTAGGGGTTTCTTCTTCAGCCTGTCATTTTTGGCGACATAACAGAAAGTTGGTGACTTTGCTTCGACTTCAAGCACTGCTGAATTTAAGGCAGAAGTGAAGGCACCGTCTCTCCGTTCCTCTTCCTTGAAGGTCGCTCCATCTCGCATGGAAACCGGAGCATCTGGCAGTCTTGTCACTGAGGCAAAGGAAGACTTGACCATGGGAGTTTCTCTCATAATTGCGAGGCCTTGGCAAGCTGCCATCGCAAAACAAATTGTCCATCTCATTGCCTTGAGTTGTCCACGCTAAGGTCAGCAGTCTTGCCAGATTTTCCTTCGAACAATGCCCGTGTTATGGCCATAACTGAAACTGGCTCATTTACAGAACTTTCAATGCCTACTTCATGGTTAGAACACAGTCTGAACATTAAAATGGTATAAAATACCGACAGGTTGTTAGGTAAGACACATATGCAACAGTTAGGTATCTTTATTATGAAACGTTTCGCCTACACAGTAGGCTTATCAAGTACATCGTCTTCAAGTATCTTCTGCTTCTATCAACTTTTCTGTACTTGACTGAAGAAGCCTACTGTGTAGGCGAAACGTTTCATAATAAAGATACCTAACTGTTGCATATGTGTCTTACCTAGAACACAGTCGTTACATATGAATAGTAGGCATTTTTCATGGGAAATTCTCCTGACACTCCTACCTCCAAATTATCTTTGAAACAGTAGATACATAGACTTAATGTGAGGGAGTTATCTGCCTCACAATATGCTTCTATCAAGACATAATTATGTAAATAAATATCTGAAGTGAATGAAATTTTTCTCACTGTAAAAGGGGCGACATATACTTCATCCAGGAAAATGGGATTGTTACAGTAGCGATATTACATGTGGGCGTCTGATTGCTGGATTTATCCATGTTCCAGACTGACCACTTCCTGAAGACTATCTCTTGGGTTTACAACAGCCAGGCACCTCACAGCCTCTGACGGTGCGTTGTTGTTCACCCTTGACACCAGACGGGCCTGGCACAAGACCGGACTCTTGAAGTAATAAAAAAACTCTGGGAACTCATCAAGGGTATATCAAAAGTATATCACTTTTCTTAGCAGGGGCAGAACGTTTCCCCTTCAATGCCCTTTATAACCAGAGTAATATCCAGAAGAAAAATTATATGCTGCCTCAGACAGGTGCCTCTTTGTCTTAAAGGTAACCACAAGTTTTGTCGCTTCAGTGACGGATTTGACAACGTCATCTCTCAAGAATTCGCGAACCTCTGGACTTGCAACCTTCCAGGCTGTATAATCCTACGGGTTTAGCGTTCCCTCATGAGTATACACTGGTATACAACCTTTAACTGATGTAAATGGT